>NW_027526295.1:204160469-204185809 GCF_048455015.1 Haemaphysalis longicornis | reverse complement strand
TAATAAATAACCCATATGTCCACGTGCCTACCTGAAAAGCATAGTGTCGCGCGTTACAGACAAGCTGACCAACGGATTTCTCGAAGACACCTCAGAATGCTTCTGCATTAAATATTCACGGGCGGTCATTCAGGGTGGGGCGTGGGGTCTGCGCTATGTGGGCGATTGCAATTGTGTGTCGCACCGCGTTGACAAAATGAACTAACTTCAGTTCGTCAACACACACATCCTTCTCTTTCATTCCCAGCTCCTGCTCCCCCCCTCCCCCCCCCCCCCTCAACCCACTGCCTACAGCCTTCAAGCCACTCCATCTTCCTGTTCTACACTTTTGGATAGGCTTCTCACAGATAGCAAAAACGAATGGTTTTTGTGATATCATAATACTAGCACACTAAAACATGGAACACTGTAGGCCCACATCCATAGCTGTTGTCGTGGGCCGTACCTATCCCTGTCGCAGCCAAATACACACGTGCGCGCATTATCTATGCGCAGACACCCGAGCAATTTCCGCTAAGATCCCCTTTGTGTTTGGCACCGTCGAGCCTCGGGGTCTTCTTCATCCGGTTTTGCTCTAGTTCTCTCGAGATTCAATAGGCACTCATAGACGTGCACACATACCACCGTTTTCCCATGTTTTGCCCCTCAAAGATGCGGGGGCAAACAACTGCGCGGTGTCTGTCACCCTGAATAATTTTCGCGGCAGAAATGTTTGTTTACCTAGAGAAGGAAATCCGCCGCTGAGTACGGCAGCTGGATTGATTTCAAGTGCATTTGGTTGCTGCTGTGTGCAGACGGGCAGCGATTTTATTGTCATACGCGTCATTATAGCGTAAATTTAAAAGTCCGACGTCACATCTTCTGTTTTCATATAGTGACACCAAAGAAGTTGCAGACAATAAGTGAGGCAGAAAGAACAATTCTTTATCGACCAGAAAAGCGCATGCTTTTGTTATCTTGACAGATCTTTGAGCGGGAAGCAAGTCGGCTGGTTGGTGCATGCTAAAAACGTGGAAAACAGCATCGATTAACGGGTCGCAGAGTAGAAAACACACCGCGCACATCTTTATTCTCGACATGTTTTTGAGTATGAGATGACGGCGCCTATACCTCTGCCCTCGAGAAATTGCCAACCTTAAGAATTGTGTTTGATAGAATGAGCGCGAGGCGCGAAAAACAAATTCCTCGGTGCAGTCATGTCTGTACGCACGCTGAAGGCGAAGGGCTGGGGATACTCATAAACGTTTTACTGCTACATTGTATTAGCTTCTCTTGCTTGTTCTTTGGCGCGGATTATTTTGACCGGATTCCTTTGTGTCAGTCTATGTTTACGTCCCTTCCCTCACTCTCGTTTCATCGTCTTACGGTCTATGTTCCTCAAAAAGAGGAGCAAAAACAGCGACAACATTTTTTGTTCCACAACCAATTATCCCGAGGTTAAAAAGATTTTGGCCGGTCGTGAATTATTTCCATCAAACGGCAGTCACTTCTCATAGGGATAGATATCCGCAGACTAGGGGTGTCCCTGTAGGATTTGTTTTATAACCATTACTTTTCAACATCCTTGGAGTGTAATTCCTTTTCTCCCAGGTCTAACAGCCTACTTGGGTATACGCAGCATGTCAATCGCTCCGCGGGAGATCGGGCAGATATTAAAGAACGTAAACGTTCCCGATAATCGCAGAAGAAGGGTCTGCAATAAGGTTTTCCAAACATTTGCGTTCGGGTAACGCTCAGCGAAACGATAGTGTTTCGTTTCAGTCAATGGATGGTTTCGCGCTTTCATTTCCGTCATTGCCTTTCGCTTTGGCAGCTAGAAGTTATTTCATTTTCGTTTTGTTGGCGTTGCGCTTCAATTTTTGGCGTTTTATTTTTCACTGAGGTTAGACTTCACTTCCACCCTTGTTTCCGGAGGGAAGCAGTTATAGTAGTTTTCTTCACACCTCAAAAGTGACTAAATGTGACGGTGTCAGGGACGTCTATTTTATGATGCACTCCTTGATGTATTTTTTCAACATGCAGCGGCGCTGTCTACAGCAAGGAGCAATACAAAACGCCCCTACGGGAATGCTTTGGAGCGTTAAAACTTCGAAGAAGTCTGCAGGAACAGTTGCTGACTCGATGCTGACCAATGTCACTAAGACTTGTTTTGTCTTATGACCAGCTAGAACGTGAATACGGGAGTAATAAATTAAATGGACCCCAGGAGCTGTGTTAAAAAGTATTGAGAAATATATGCGGAGCTCACCGGCTATGCAATATTACCTTATGAAAAGAGATGGGTTTTTTTAAAGAAAAGGTTGCTCAAGAATAACGTGTTTCTCTTTCCACATTTTGCAGACATCAGAGGTAAGCATGCGAAAGGGAGGGGGCTGGGAGGGGGCGGGCTGTGACGCTGCTTGAAAAGTAAACGAAGGCTAATGAAGCCTTTTCTCAAAACACGACTCTCGTCTTCTTTCCCTCATGCCTTCCAGGCTCAACCGAAGACTTCGTGAATGGAAATTGGCTCAAGTTTCTCTTGTAAGAAGAAGAGCTGGTGCTTTAACACAGACCCGGATCGGGTGCCATACAAAGGCGCAGCTTTCTATCTGAGATGGATTGATTATGGGAAGGTTCCGTGTTTAGTACCACGTGCCTCTCCCTTCTTTTATCCTTAGCTTTACTGTCTGAGCATGTAATCTTGCACTCTAGGTCGTTCGCGCCCCCTGCTTGGGCCCTTTTATTGGCGAGATAGCTACTACAACGTAACAGTGTTGAAATCCGTTGGATTTGCCGGGAGTTTAACGGCCATGCCCTGTTCAGCCTTTGTAACCACCGTTGGTTGCGCACTCGAGATAATAGGTGCAGTAGATCAACTCATTTTCATGAATGCAGCCGGGTTTCTGGAGAAGCAAAGCAAGCATAGGAGTCTGGGGCTGAAGCATTGAATAACAAGGGCAGTAATCATGCAATGAAAAAAAGAAAACTTGAAAGCTGACGATTGATACTGTGGTCGGGGCGAGCACATCATGGCAGATCAAGAAAACATACTGCAAGTGCTGGAATCGAGGGCAACTGATCTAGTCCAGATACATCTGACAAGTGTGTTTGTAACAAGTCAGGGTTCCTAAGACGTAGAAAAAATAACTAACCTTCGTGCAGGTGCTGCCGGCGAATGTTTGTTACTGGTCACTTAAACACACTGCTTTGCTCGTGTTTACAGCCTGTACCATCAACACCAAGTTTGCGAGTTTCGTAGTGACTGCGCTTCATGTACCCCTCCACCATACGCGCCACGTGACCAACCGCCGTCGAATTGTATATCGGTGTGTAATCGAGCCGAAACCCCTTAGGGGCTCTGGCTGTCGCTGTCGCCTGTCGTCGTCATCGTTTCATGTAATCACTGCACTAAAACACCAGGACACTCGTTTTCCAGCGCCTCGCGCTAGAACGTAACGCGTAATAACAGAACACACCGGGACATTCGCTTCCCAAGACTCGCGCTGGAACGTTTCATTTCCGTGGGCGAAAGCGCGTACTAAACAAACACAGCGGGACACTCATTTTCCAACGCCTCGCGCTAGAACGCTTCGTGCTTCAAAAAGAGAACACGCTTTCTGCAAAGCTGTATAACTCTACCCCCCAACGGTTTCATCTCCATGGGCAAAAACGCCAAGGCTCCAAGAATATACTGATACAATCGATGCTTCGCCCCTTCCAGGTTTCACGTTAGTGGAGATGGTCCGGTTCTTGTGCTAGAAACGACCAAGGAGCAAATTGACAAATGGGAGTACCAGTTGATCATTGGAAGGCCGCGTCCGCGGTAACGGTGGGCCAGTTGATGTCATAGTTGCTGCAATGGTTCTTAATTCCACCAATAACTTCTGGCTGCGAAATCACTAGTGTCTCACAGTTCACTGGCGTTTCATACACCTGCACCTGACGCAGCGGGGAACCTAGGGCGGGTCATTCACGGGTAACAAGCAACTTTTATGTCAGGGGCCGCTGTTGCGTGACCCAGTCGTTCTTGACATAGAGGTAATCCGCCCTCGCATGGGCTATTATGGAATACAACTCTGCAAAAAAACCTGTTTTCAGATACATTTTACACTACCGAGACTCATCCTTTTATAACATAAAAGTAGTTTTTGTGACAAAAGTCAGAAGGTAATTCAAAGTCCGCGAATTAAGCATACGAGCACAAGAACACATACTCCACCTTGCACATTTTGAGGTGCTGGTTGCGTTGTACTGGAACAGAAAACATCTTGCGAACAAGCTTGTGGCCATGCACACGCACGTGCGCGTGCGCCTCCGTAACAATTGCTGGCGCGGGTGGTCTCGGAATTGATTTTAATGCATAGCATTCTTTGCCCAGTACCCCCACAGCTAGGACCATGTGGAGCCCTGAATTTCCACAAAAATGCAGATATCGCGAAAGTTTTATCTGTAATCGCTATAACAGCGCAAATGGAGATAACTGTTCGCATGAAATTTCCAAAAACTGAAACATAATTATAATATAAAAACTTATGCAAAGCGGCGAACCATGTCGCGCCCTGCATTTCCACAATAATGCAGATTTAGCAAAAGCTCCACCTGTAATCGTTATAATAGCGTGAATGGATATGATTGGTCGGACAGGATTTCGAAGAACCAAGAAATTTGGCTGTAAAGAACTCACAGTGAAGACAAGCGGCTTAAGAATTCTACGCTTTAGTAGACAATTCTCTGAATTCCCGCATAATTGTTTTTTTTTTATTCGCCTCCTCTGGTAAGAATTTCCGCAATAACAAATAATGTTGGTTTCGGCTAATAACGACGCCCAGTTCTTCGTGAGACACGCATGCTATTCGACCACCGAGGGAGGGGTGAACATTTCGGGCTATTTTTTTTTCTTGTTTGAGAAACAGTACCTACCACACCTGAGAAATAGTACATAGGCCTCCAGGAACTTCGCTAACATTTTCTTGCAAAAAGACGAGAGGGAGGACTTGTACTCAAAGCGAGGTATTCGAATGTCAGGTCCTCTCGGATTAGAGAGTATTTGATGTCGATTCGGGAAGTCTTGCCATTCCAGAAGACAAAATAGGAATCTATAGGGTGAACTTGATGGTCTATGCCAGTGTCCGATTGCTAACAGGTATGACAAGAATGCAAGGATAAAAACACCTATTTCTCCAGGGACTGTGCGGCGATCTCTGGAATCCGTTATGACAGAATGTGGTGGCCGGAGAAGGCAACATCCCTGGCGTTTTTCTTGACCTAGGCAGTAGGTTATCGTTAGTGATAAAGCGTATTCGGTAAAGCATGTTGTTGTGCTCATTGGTTCTTCATGCTTATACGTGAAAGTGCGCATACGGACGGGACAGGGAAAAGAAGAGACAGGAAGAGGGCAGACTCACATCTAGTTTACTGAAAAATTGAGCATGCTAATATACCCACACCAGCACATGCGCACACATGTCACCATCTTTATTACATGATATAACGGTTTAAAAACTCACACTCATCTCCATACAAAAATATGGATGGTTCACTAACACGGGGTTCGCCATGCTTTCGTATGAAGGCCTCAATTAATTCCCTGGCCACCTGTTCTCGGCTGTCGCTCCGCACCTTCGTCTGATTCAAAACCGGCCCGCGTGGCTTGCCTTCACAAGCTAAGCAATGGTACGGAACGTGGGAGCCCGTTTTGTTACGCATATTCAGCTGGTGTTCCCTTAAACGGTGGTTTACACAGCGGTCGTTTACACAGAATGTTGTACACAACCCCTGTTGCACACTTCACGTACAGCGTTGTACGTCGTTTTAGGCAAACTGGTGTCTTTTCCATCCCTTTCAATATCTTGGGGCACAGGCTAGCCACCTTGTAAGGGGCAGAAAAAACGAGCGGCACTTCGTGGCTGTTAGCCACATTTTTCGAGTTGTGTGCCACTCGATGCACGCAAGGAACAACCGCCGGTTTCTTGCGCCTAAGGCCATCTGTCCTTTGGGGTGTGTTTCCCTTCGTCCTCTGCTGCAAGGACTTGGCCACCGCTTTCACAACTATTAAAGGAAACCCAGGTGCCAACCTGAGCATCAAAACCTTCCCGAATATTGTGATGGCATGACTTTGTTAGTGCTCCTTGAACGCAAGGGGAAGCAACTGCCCTTTTTACTGTCTTCGAGTGCGCAGACAGATAAGACAACAACCCTTTTTGCAACATCAGTTTGTAAAGCCAACACACCTGGTCTAATAAAAGCGTGATATTATTGTCTAAAAACTGCAAGCAGTCATTGTTAGGCAGCTCATGGGGGAAGGACAGGCCTTTCCCAAATTAAGAAATCATCACCATATCTAGAACTTTAACTACCATCCCGTCGTCCCGGTCACGCTCCAAATTCCGATCATTACTGGCTGAAAAGATTTCACAAAGAGCCGCTGGCACGCATGAACCAAAGAACACACCCCTACGTTGCACGAGCAGCTCTTCGTTAAAAGCTATGAACATGGATTGGAGATAAAATTCGAGTAAACTCATAAAACTATCTACCGTCATGCCACAGGAATTCTGAAAGGCAAGAACACTGTGGTTACCAATGCAATCTCTAACAGCCACAAACATACCTTTGTGCGGAATGAAACAAAAATCACCCACATCGACAGAAAACGCGTAACCAATGGGCATGCCCTCTTTTAAAAAGGAAACAACCTGGTGACAATTTTTTTCCCGCACAAAAAAAATTCTCCGCCTGGCTACGCAATTTTCTAAGCAGCACATGCGCAGAATGCAACTCACCTGTTAGCGTGTCTAATGCAATAATTACTGGAACCCACCTGGTTTTAAGTCTTGCTTGCACCTGTCAATGAGAACACTAGCTCTTCCAAGATCATTGGGTGGCGAAATGGGCACCTGCACGCCATACCCGGAAGCTACCCATTCCTATCTATGGGTAGCCCCGCGGGTGTAAGAGCCAAGGCAAATTTCTATTTTATTTAAACTTCTTACCCTGCGCACACCATAATTAAGGAATCTTTGTAGCATTTTAACGAGCTTTGAACACGCTCAAGCCATAGCGCATGTTGGGAAGTCTGCACCTCTAAGTTTATTTGTTTCTTGAGTCTTTATGCGCCGAGGGTACGCTTGATTACAACAGCGAATCGGAGGCTTGAAAAGGCAAATAATTTTTTTCATAATTTATGGCTGGAATTGCAATTGAGAAAGAGTCTGGTGGCTAGTAGGGCAAATTCTCAGTAAATGTGACCATGTCTAAATTTTAGGGAGAGATCTGGAAACTGGGCACATTCATGCTTCATAGATTCATGATTGGCATCATTCTGCACAGCGCGAAAGACGACGACAGAAGCAGGTACAAGAAATAGCGCCCGTCTTGTGTCCTCGCTGCTTCTGCTTGAACAAAGTGCAAAGTTGAGCAAATCAATCTTGGCGTCACCTCATTATTATGCTTTCTTTAGTGTGCTTTAACCAGTTTAGTAGCGCATGTTCGTGCGGTTATGAGTTACGTGATCGCGTCGCCTTTATTTAGTCTCCTGTGAAGCTCACAATGTAAACAAATTACGTGTTCACAGAAATTCATGCATACAATTAGTTGTAAATTTATTTTTATGTTCACATGGCTGAATTGTCTTATTATTTGAGTGTCACGTTATAGCTGTTTGCTTTAGCAGCTGAAATTCTAATTAATTGGTTTGTAACAATTAATCCATATTAGTAATTACCAAAATAAAAAGGGAAGGCGGGATCTCTTTTCTACGATTCATCCGCAGCCGCGGTAAGGATAACCGTAAACACGTATACAGCCCGCAATAATAATGCGGAAGCTGGGGAATTGAGGTGCGTGTATCGCGAGAGCAAGATCAATGTAGAATCTTCCCGAGCACACTCGCCGTAGCGCACACCTAATGCAAGGCATGATTAAAGAAGAAGATAAACAGCAAAATTTCGTTTGTTTGTAAATAAAACATTACTAACTCTAAACCGGTCTAACGAGGTCCGGGGAGGTTCTGTCGATCCTGATAGCATCTAATACCACCAGAACTAGTTGCGCCAGAGGAAATAAGGGGTCATCGTCAAACATGTTAGATGATGGAAGTCGTCTGGAGCAGAGCCGGACACTGTCAGCTTGTCAGTCTGCTTGCTTGCACGTGTGGAAAATTAGGAGGAAGCGACCGTCCGGACGTAACGCGATTTCCGCTAAAGCCATCTCCGCCCGCCGGCTACCCCTCGTTATTATAAAGGTTTTGGCCGCGCGTCAGTGTACGATTGGAGTTATGCCGAAGCGAAATTCTCGATCGCCCCGGAGACATCGAGGTGCACTTCACCGCAGTGCGTCAATCGATAAGGATGAGTAGTCAACATTCTGGACGCCGCGTACATCGTCCCTTTTCTTTGGTTTCTTGTAGTAATTTGCGTGCCTCGTCGTATTATGGGTGTTCCCTGCCGACGAGTTGCGTGAAATTTGCGTGAATTAAGATTACATTTGATGGCTCGTGTCAAAGGTGAGGCCACCCGACTTTTTACGAGGAATTCATTCACTGTCGTCAGTTTCCAATCCTATTTGTGCATGTGCGTTGAACTGGAAAGTAAATACGCTTTAGCTCGTAAGTGGCTTACGCTTAAATTTCTGCTCACATGGACGTGGCAACGGCTTAGTGCTTTGTTTAGTAAGAACTTAGTGGGTAAAACTAACCTCGAAACTAATAAATATTAAGGGGAAAGCCTTAAGTGCTTCATACAGCGATCGCTGAACAGGGCGCCGAACAAATACAACGACAATCGCAGCGATTTCTCGAGAAAATGCTATTATTGTTGTCGTATTTGTCCAGTTAAGTATAAGTAGTAGAGAACCTTTACTGGAAAAGGGGGACCACTGGTGCAGTAATGAAAATTGCCACTGCTGTAAACAAAAATAAATAAAAAACGCAGGTGTGAGCCGATGGAATTTCTGACTGTGCTGTCACAGAACTTCTTCTAACGCATAAGAGACTTCCAATTAATATACAATACAAGAGTATGCAGTCATCCAAACATCATTCAACCCTCCGTCTAACGACGACGATGATTGAACGCGAAGATTTCTTGTAACGGATGTTTTTGTTCTCGTCTGAATTTGGGCTGAGTTTGGACCATGTCATAGTGGTGCAATCGAATAGACGCTGGCTTCATAACGCAAGGGACCCAGGGTCGATTCCGGCCACTAGAGCTTTTTCTTCTTTCACTTCACTTACGATCATTCATCCCCGTCAGAGAAAGCTGGCTTTTATACAGGGCGTTTTCGCGTTACAGAGGCCATCAGAGAGAACACTAACGCATCGCTTTAAAGAGAAGCACATCATTGCAGCTAAAATTGGGCATCCTTCAAAACCCCGGCAAGAAGACAACACACGCGTCCGAAAGGTAAGGCTACCCATGGTGGGTCACTTTGCGCCGCATAATTGCTCGGTACAAACGCAGCCTGTTCCCAAAAAATGGACTTCGTTTGGCGAGGGGGTTCCGCACGCCGGTCCTTCACACAGCACTTCCACAAACTCTACAATTCCATCGCAGAAGATATATTATAGGGCAATCCATTAGTATCTGGAAAAGGAAATAACCTAATAGTATAGGGAGTAATGTCCATGTCCTTTCTAACAGTTTGTTGGAAAACATCCCAGAAAAACACCACATCCCAGCACAACACAAAGCAATGATCAATAATTCGAGGTTTTTTACATAAGCAGCAATTTATTTTTCGCGCAAGCATGGTTTCCCGGGGAGTGTGGATAAATGAAGCCTAAAAACGTTTTTTGCATTGGGCAAAAGACACATGTGGATGACACGCTTTAGAACACTGGCCTTACGGGGGCCTGTGTAGGCCTGGCGATAAAGCGGCACGGAGAAGAGACTCTCTATTAAAGTGTTCATCGCAGCCTTCTTTCAAAGGGTTAACAGATATTCCAGGAAAAATCTTGCAGTAAAAAAGGGAAAAGGGCCGACAACGTTCTTTTAAAAACCCCATGGGTTTCGCGCTAACTTCACCAGCGGAGATAAGCAGAAAATTTACGTGAAAGCATATTCGGCGTTGAATTACCTTCAGTAGAAGTGGATGATGCCCATAATTATACAAGAAAAACAAGACACACGTTGGTGCATTAAGGGATGCGTTAGCTCAACACCCCCATACACTAGCAGAAGAAACAAATTTATCCCTGGGCATAAGTTCACATTGAGACCCCGACCAAAAGTCGCAGATACTCAATATAGAGCTTGAACTTCAGACCGCGTGCAATGAAGTACTCGCAGCACACCTACAGCTTTGAGATAAAGAAGACATTAGACCCCTGCGCACGCACAAACACAGCAAGTTCTTGCTCCATCTAAGCCGGCGATGCTCGCCTCACTTTCTTGACTGCCAATTATCTATTAGGCCTACGGTTTCGTATACGGTGCAACGGCACATATAAATATTGAAGTAGGGTACTATCCCAACTAATTTTAGCGAATCCACAGGGTTTCCTTCCCCATTCACCAATCCAAAATCTCATGTTTTGTACCACATTCGCCGCCGCACCGGACACGTATTGAAGCTTCTTGAACGCTTCTTTACCAGCGAAAAAATGCGCAATATCACCCGCATAAGCAAGAACCTTACTTTCGAATGATAACAAGTAAACACCTCGTACCATTTGATTTTGCTGAATACTAAGGCGCAGCCGATCGAGGTACAAGGTAAACGACAAGGGTGAAGGGGGTCAGCCCTTTCTAACATACGACTTGATCGCAACTGGCTTAGACAGAACGCGGTCGACAAGGGGTGTGGGTGCGCTGTTTGTAACGAGGCTGGATACATTTATAAAATATATCGCCCAGGTTTAGCGCTCCCAGTAGTGGGAATAGAAAATTGCGAGAAACCAGATCAAACACTTTTGAAAGTTCGATCTGTAGAAGGGCAACCTTTTCAGCTGAATCAGACACGCACTGCAATATTGAACGAGTAATGCGTGTATTCGTTTGAATACTCCTTCCGTAAATACCGGTGAGACCCTTTTAAACTTCTGATGAGAAGCTGAAAGTGCCTAGATAGTATGTTTGCAGCACATTTAGAATGTACATTGCACAGGGTGACTGGCCGATAGCCTTCTACAGATTTCAGCTTTTCTTTGTATTGAGTTGCCGGAATTAACGCTGTCTGCCCGAAATAAAAGGTTGGCGGCAGAACGTTATGGCCGTACGATGCTGTCAATATGTTTAACAGAACGGGAGCAACGACCCGAGAGAGCCTTTGATAGAACTCTCCACTCGTACCATCTGGCCCAGGGGTGTTGTCTGTCTTAAAGTGAGGGATGGCAACCTTAACTCATTTGAAGTGAAATAGGCCCAGAAACCGCTGCGCACTCACCGTCTGGTAGCTAAGGAATTTGGACAATTAGGGAACAAAATTAGGGCCCCTGATTTAGGGGACTGGACACCCCAAATAGTGTGCTCTAATGGTTGCGGAAAGGACTGGTAATTTTAGCTGCTTCAGTCTCCCTAACTAATTTATGTTCAATTTCCAGTACTTCCCCTCCAAATGCTGACTTTTGCTCATCGCTAAGCGAATGGCGAGTGGGGTAGCCGTGAAAGAACCTGTCTGTCAGTTCTAGAACGAATTTAAGTTCTATGGTATTTGTCAGTAACCTATTGTTCGAGTAGTTGGAGTAGTTTTGTAACCTTTGCGATTTCTTCTACACCTGGTCCCAAACTTACCGCTTTCAGTTCATGAAGCCCAACCAATATCTGTGTAAGTACCCGTACATGAACAAAGGGACTCTTCTATTGCACAATTCCTTACATTCTGTTTGAACAGTATTAATTTTGATATCACGAAAGACTGTGTTTTAAGGACATCATGAAATCAATCTGATACGCCTTACAAAATATTTCATTAGCCACTCTAAATGGGTATTAAGCTTCCACAAATCCCATTGAGGCAGCACACTGCGAGGTCTTGATGTTCGTAAGTAAATAGATAGCAAGCGGTGGTCATTGAAATAGATTGGTCATACGCTATAGTCACAAAGGCTAGGAATCACTTCCGCGGAAATATACATGCAGTCAAGGCGCGCGTTTGATGTGCACTGAAAGTCCGTAAAGTGTATACTCCCTTTTTCCTGAGCGGTATCCTCAAGACCATATTAAAGTACTAAATAACACAGGATAGTTGCAATTCAGTCGTAATGTGCCCGTGGTCTAGAGCGATCCTGCTCACTAAAGACGCAACTGAAATCACACATGAGGTGGATTTTCGGTTGTGTGCGAAAGAAATTTCCTAGCGACATAGAAAAAGAGTTACGCTCTCGAGAATTCACTGGTGCGTAGAGGCATATGATACGCCATTCAACTGCTACCATAACAAAGTCGCAGCAAATAAAACGCCAGAATAATGTATCCTGCAGGAGGGAGAGAAAAACCTAGTTTGGTTGCTTATCAAAAGAAAACGTCCTCCAGACGAGCAGGCAGAGTGACTGACACATACGTTCTAACGTTCTAAAAAGGGCTCAAATGCAGCAGCTCTATCCTAATCACTGCAAAGTTTTGTCGCCTGAATTGCCGCAATGTCTACATCCGCCTGTTCAAAATGGCGTGAAAATTGCGTATGAATTCATTACAGTTGCGTCATTTATTTAGTTGCGTCAGAAATTGCGGCATTTATTGAAGAAATTGAATTAATGCTTTGCGCTGTTTTGGATGTACCTAGAACTACTGCAACAATTTTAAGTGAGGCTGAGTGTAAATTGCCTTCCCTATGTATGTAGGCAAAGAGTCCCTTGGTGTTTTGGAGTGTTTATTTTCTCTCCTGCTTCCTTTCTTTTTTTTTTTTTCTTTCTTCAGGGCACGGCAGTTACTCAGATATTTTCCTTGCGATTGTAAGGCTTTTTAAGCTTTCTATTCCCAAGGTGTTCCAATTCGCATCCTCCTGTGACTGCCCAGCGACGCACACAAGCCATGTGGCTTATCCGGGCTGGATAACATTCTGCAATTTTGAAGTGCAAATAAACATTATTATTATTATTAATAAAGCGTAAAAAAGTATTGCCTTATCGTGTTGCTTAGGCATTTTACATTTCGTGGCAACGTGCAGGGCTGTGACACTTGCCACCCCGTCGGGTCATCTTATGTGACCTTTTTATCTCCACATAAACCACCCTTGACCGTGGTCTTGGAAGACAGTGTCTTTACTGGCTTCTTGAAGCTACACACATGCATGAGAGCACTAGCCACCGCAGCCATGTCAGGAGAGTCGAGTGCAGTGGACGCTTGGTTTTCTGCTGGCGCTGGATGACGTTTCTTTGCCATTACAGGATTTGATTTGATTGTAGGGTTTAACGCACCGACGCAACGCAGGCGATGAGGCGCGCCGTAGTGGAGGGCTCCGGATTAATTTTGACTACCTGGGGATCTTTAACGTGCGCCTAAATCTCATACACACGGGCCTTTTTGCTTTTCGCCTCTATCAGAAAAGCGGCCGCCGCGGCCGGGAATCGAACCCGCGACCTCGTGCTCAGCAGCGCAACGCCTTAGCCACTGAGCCACCGCGGCGGGTATGCCATTACAGGAACTGGCCTGCCTCTTCCTCTGTTGCTACCCAGAACATCCTCAGGTAGCATCACAGCATCCTCCAAATTAAGTTGAATACGCAGCCATCGCGAGACCGGTAATGAAACCACCGTCCCCACTATCTCGACGCGAGACGTCGCTGCGATGATCATCGCTGACAGGTAGGGACCCTGCTGCATGATCCTCCTCCGAAGTGCCATTCGAAGCCGTTGAATGCGTGTCGGTTGGCTCTTCTCGGTTCTGGTCGCTTGACGCTATCGTTGGCTGGCCATTCTTGGAATCATCATGCCACTTGAAATCAGGAAGAAGAGGGTGCGGCTCCGTATGCTGGCAATCTCGTGCTGAAAGATCCGTGGGCCCAGCCTCCGGATTTCCCGACAGCACCGACTGGCCCACTTCCCCCGATGTGTTCATGATCTCCATCGTATCCATGACGCTAACAGACACGTCGCCCTCAGTGGTTAATTCCTGGCCTTGACGGAGCTTGTCTGGATACGGCATGACGCAACTCTCTGTGGTATGACCATATCGTCGACACTCGTGGCACCGGGGTGTTCGGCACTGTCGTCGCAAGTGCCGAATCCTGCTCCACCGTAGGCAAAGTGGTGACCGGCCAGGGATCAGAACAAGACACTGGCTACCATACATGTCCATATTATGAGGAACGTTTTGTTTGTTCACGCCCGCAATTCTTTTGCTCCTTTTCTTCACCGCGCAACCGGTCGGATAAGATAACGCAGTTATTCTCGCAGGTTACAAGCAACAAATTTCAGTTAATTTAGCGTGTACGGCTTCGAATGGAAATTGCGCGTTTCTTACTTTTTCGACGCTCGTATTTACTTTTTTACATCCGTCTTATTTGTGTGTTTCTTCCCCCTGCCATCGGATCTTCTATTGTTTTGATTATCTTGCTCCCCCCCCCCCCCCCATCCGTTACGCACGCACACACATATGGACCTTTTTCTGTTGCCTGTTTTTTTGCGTGTGTGGAATCGTTGGGACTAAGCTTCTCATTCGTTCCTCTTCAGAGGGGAGCTGCCGGATCTTGCAACGCCCCCATTTCCGGCGTATCATCTCCGTCGCCGTCTACCTTCATTAGGTTAATTTGGCACGCCTACGACTCCTATTGTAGATTCCCCATTTTATACCTTCCTAGCGCTGAAATTAGCGTGTGAAAAATGCAGAGAGTGTGGCGCTGTTCATCAGAGATGGAATTCGGCTTTTCAAGACATTTCGACCTGCTATCTACGCTCTGCCATTCCATGCAGCGCATACGGCCGATATCACACCATATGCTGAAGGCGCGCATTAAAGGGTACTTTCTCTCACATTTCCGCATAGGTTCAACGGCGCCTTACATGAATGTCGCTTCAACGCGCCGACGCAGACCGCTTGGTTCTGACGGCGCAGTCTTTGTCCGTAGTTCGAAACCTCGAATGCAGAACTCGGGTTAGTAATTTTTTGACGTTAGCGTCTCTCTTCATTAGGTTGATTTAGCTACTGCTGCTTCGAATATGAATTCGTCACTTTTTTAGAGCCTATGTTAAAAAAATTCAACGCGCGGGGCGCTGCTTTTTATTTTGATGACGCATTCTTTTATTTATTTTTTGCACTCTGCTCTTCCTGGCAACGCACGCAGACGACATCACACCCAGTTGCTGAAGGCCCGATACAACGTAATCGTTTCTCATATTTCTCCCAATATTTTATGCAGCCCTACGGAAAAAAAATTCCCCCGCATTTCCCCGAGGGGGAGAATGTGAAAGTGCGAATGCACAGTTGTCGGCCCGCTTGCGGCGCTTGCGCTCGGCCCCCGCAGCCCACCGCCTCGCCGCCTTCTCTTCCATCTCTTCCATCGGGTTTGTAGTATCACGTGTACACCAGGCAGTTATCAAGCCGCTATAACGCCGCTGAGTCGCCAACGCACGCCGCTGACGACGTAGTTTGAATGCGTTAAAGATATAAGGCGCGTCACTAACACTGATATCAGCGTCGCGTCCGTGGCTTGGTCGGTAGAGCGTCGCGCTGCGGCAGCAAAGTCCTCGGATCGAAACCTGGCGCCGGATGCTGTTTCTTTTTTAAATATAGAGGAGCACTGCGGACGCCGCCGCCGCCGCCGGCGGTGGATGGTTTGGGGTCGCTTATAAAGTGCATTCGCACTTAAAATATCATCGACACGCAGACGCACGCAGCGCGCATGTTTCTTATTGTTCTGACGGCCCAGTCTTTCTCAGGAGTTCGAAACATAGAATCCGGAACCTCGGCCTGTTTGCCTTTCGTCTTCCTCTGTCTTTACACTAACTTCGCGCTTTACCGGGAACTTGGGGGGAATAAAGCCTGCCTCAGCCGTTCTGCTTTTTCAGCGCGCATCAGTCGTCGCCTCGGGTTCGGAGACGTTCTCGAGGGATTCCGCAGCTGCGCCGGGCACTTCGATTCGGACAGTGGCGCGCTCTTATACGTCGGTGCGCACCGATATCATGGACAAAAAGAAACGACGGAAGGCGATCAACAAGCGCTGGGCACAACCGACGTGCAACATTAGCGAGGGGCCGTACAGCCGGTCGACAAAATTCCTGGCTGCTCGGAGTGAGGGGGCCGCACACAAATATCCCGCCTGTCCTCGCTCACTGACTGACACACACACAAAAATGAAGAAAAGGTTTTGGGGAAGGGGGAACAGAAAAACCATTCGTGTCAAATAGACGAACTCAAATAAATGTTCCGTTAGAGTCTGGAAGAAGAGAAAATGAAGTTGAAAAGTGCTCTTCTTTTCTTCGTTTGCCCATGTTGTCCAGGGGGCACGCCACAAATTTCTGGAGGCCTGCCGGTATTTTTGCTTTCCTATCTTATTTTCTTTTAAAATGCGTGTACACTGTGTCCTTTACAAGCACAGGCATAGCTTTGCCGAGCCTCTTTGAAGCTTTCTGTCATCAATCCGACTTGAGATTGGGGATAGCATGTCCTGCGGAATTTCGGTAGACAAAGAAAGGGCAGAGAGAGAGAGGGAGGGAGAGATTGAGAGAGAGAGAGGGAGAAAGAAAACGTTAAAATTTATTGCCGCACTCATTGAAACACTTTAAACTTATTCGAGGCTACTGGAACAGCTCTTATACGGGTTCACGCATTCTCCCGACAAACTAATACATTACAATTTAACCATTATGTGCATACACGTCAAGCGCTTGCAGAAAGCCACTCATGTCTGCGCCGGTGAAAACATAAAACAATCTGCGAAGCGTTTTTCGGTAAAACCTGCGCTTGCGAATCAACAAGCGGTCACTGCCCGCAGTTCATCGCGCGGTCCGTCTCTCTCAACTAATAGGTTGACCCCGGCCTATACCCTCATCTCCACAAACTCATGCTAGCGGTCGTGCATGAGTTTCGGATGTCGGATCTGAGCGCCAGCTCAGATTCGGCAACATTTGTAGGCCCCTTACAAACAATTATTAACAGCTGATTGCTGTAAAACATGCCGTCAACTTGTTTTTCCGATACCTCGAATGGAATAACTAGCTACTCATGGGAGCACAGAAGTTACTGAGGAAGACAAGATATTAAATTTGATGAGCGAGGGGAAAGATAGAAGCAGGATTTGATAAAATTACTTATTCAGGGTTCGGTAAATTATAGTTCATCACTGCAAACTCAACAAACATTACGGAATGCAGGAGTAAGTTATCGTTTCGGTCTTTACCCTCTGAATTTAATACGCTAACCATAGTTTCAGCAGCGGAGTGGGAGATCAGAAAACATTTTGTTTTCAGTTTCTGTGGGTACTGCGGAGTGATGTTAATTTTATTTTTAATTATGGCGCCAGCACTTTTGTCCCTCACGCTTGTGGAAACCATTTTTACCAGGATTTTTAAGATGTAATGGTGGTGGTGGTGGTGGTGGTGGTGGTGGTGGTGGTGGTGGTTGTGTGAGATCCGGCCATGGTAGCCTGGATGGATATGCCGTCAATTGTCCCGCCCGAGCTCATCCTAATTAATCAATATTATTGTCCTTTCACCACGAGTCTGCAGTTCCGTCCCTGCAACACACCTGTGCAATATAATAAACATTCCGACTCTAAGTAGCCTTATTTAAATGGCTTATGAAAGTAGTTGCGACCGAAAATTCGGTCGGTAAAAAAAATAAGACAACTGGTAAACTGTTTCAGATTGTTGTCTAGATTAAATTTTATAAGTGCCTCTGGTACAGCCCCGCCAGCTCCCTCTACTGGTAGAGCACTGGCGGCTCTTGAGTCGCGGCCGCTGTACTGATTTCCTTTCCTTTGCTTCATTTTTTTTTTCTCTCTTTCAACGAAATTATTATTTTGTGTGCTGCTTTATACGAGAATTTCAGATAACGATAATGCAATACGATATGCTTAACGCTCTTTTTGAATGCTGCCTGACGTGTCTGTTATGGCAACGGCTTCAGCAGCTGAAGATTTTCAGCCTAGTACACGGCTGGGATACAAATGGTTTGGATTCCTTCTCTCCCGTGTCATTTCTTAACGGTATAAGCCCATCATCGGTACGTTTACGTTTATTGTTGCGCCTCATTTATTGAATTTGTTTACCTTGGCAGCCCCGAAAGCTGCGGGCGGGGACTTTTAAGAACTTAAGCTTAAGTATTTGGGAAAATTTTACCGGCGTGTTATTTTTTATTTTTAATTGCTTTTTTTTTCTCAGCACTGCGAGTTTCCGAACGCGGCTATGCTTTCTGCGCAGCAAGTTTGACTTAAATGCGATGTTCTCAGCTTATCCTATATTCGGCACTACGCCCGCCCCAGTCCCTTTGATATACATTTGTAGCTCTCGAAGGCAACAGGTTTCGGGGCTAGTTAGGTTCATTTATTAATGATTTTGAACTAAGTGTCGAGGGAGAATCGAGGACACGTATACGACCACTTGGCATTGCGCACGACGTGTCGCTTCCGAGCTCCCCAGTTTTCTCCTTGTCTCGTAGCCCTAAAACTTGTGACTTTCACACATTTTCGGTGCTTTAAAAGAATTTATTGAGAAGACGGTGAGCGCCCCCCAGGGAACTCCACATCTTCCGCGAATAATTGCGTTCGTAGATAGTGAAAGTGCGCTAAAATGTTTTATGGCTGGCCCATCAAGGTCATAAGTGGACCTGTAATTCGGGGTGCGAGGGAAATGAAATGCGATAAAGGTGTAGAAAATTATTTTTATATAACCTATTGCCGTCATATTTTTACATTGATTTTTCGCTAAGCCCTTTTATACGTTATTTGCTTCCTATTTTGTAATTGGGTTAGTGCCACAATTTTTTTTGAACCCAATAGCGTCCCAATACGCCACGCAAGTGCCACAACAGGGTGTAATGATGGCTATTGTCGGGATGATTATGACAAATATCGCCAATAAAGGCCCCTCTCATCAGAGAAAGATGGTTAAACTCGAAGCGTTCTCCCAAGCAACCTCGGTGAAGGTCAGTCCAAAATCCAAACTGCCTCGTCCGTGTCGGAATGGAGCAATCGGACATACTTCGGCTCAATTTCTTGCGTACTGTGTGTCAGGTGAAGTTATTTAAGGCGTTCCGAGACTTTGTCGTTACATGTGTCTTTTTTGTTTCCCTTGGAGCAGCCAAAGGTTGCCTCGGCGAAGTGGTACTGGCAACCCAGCTTTTACGAGCCGCTTCACGCTGGAGTACTTGTCAAGTGCGACGCGGAAAAGCTGCACCGCGACCTTGCGGATATTGTATTACCTGTGTCGTTGTACAGATCCCGGTACCGTGCAGGGCCAGGACAATATGTACGGACAATAGTAAAGGTACATCCATGGCCAACAGCTTTTTTTTTCCAGCTTCACGCGGGCTTTCTACTAGTGAAAACTGGGCAGAAATGTCCGTACTTTCCATGCGTGTTGACTGCGACCCGTGAGGAAAACTCGAGACGGTTGGGCATGTGTTCCTAGTGTATTGGAACGGGGTTTACTTTGGGGGAATGCTTCAGCGCACATTGAAAATAGATTTTCCTCTAGATGTATATGATTCATGCCCATCCGGAATGATGACGGAGAGAGAGGGAAATAAACGTTGAATGAAAACGAGCAAATTAGGTGCTATAGATGGCTGGGCACGAGCCCTGTGGGGGGCATCCTTAGTCCGGGATGCCCTGGTCCTGGCTGGCTGCCCGGGTTCTAGCGAAGACTTTTTGTTGCGCCTCAAGGTCCGAGCTGGTCAGCCGGTCCACTCACTGCTCGTAAGTAGGGTTGGGGATTGGAGATAAAGACGGGGATTGCTGGCATTCCCATACCAGGTGGTATAGAGTGCCAGGGATGGGCAGTATGCACAGGTCGTGTAGTATTGGGTAGGGTACAGTTTGTTAAGGAGTACGGTGGGGGTAAGAGTTAGTTTGTAGCCTTCGGAGGGTAGTGGCTTCGAGACGACTAAGGCGAGGGTGAGGGGGAGGATATCTGCGGCGGCTGAGGCGGTAGTGGGTGAGGAGATCAGAGGAGGTGAGAGGGGTATCTGGGCAAGGAGACTGCCGGTCGGAGACGGCCTGGCGTGCATACTCGCAAGCAGCGGCGTGGGCCGCATCGTTTCCGGGGAGGTCAGTCACTCCCTATTTTCAAGTGCTCTATACAACAGCAACAGGTCTCCCCTGTCGGCTTTAGCGGCAACGGTTGGCGGCGCCGTCTGGATGCTCCGAGCTCTCAGCAACAGGGCAGAAAAAGAAGTTAAGTTGTAAAAAAAAAAAAATCAAACTTTGCGGAGGCGGTATTTGAGCCGGTCGTATGCATCTTTGAACTTTTGGGAGCTTACTTCTGTCCCCAATATTTCCCGATGTGTTTTATTTTCGATTATACTTCGACGAGAAGGTTCAGTCTGAATGAACACAACAGTAAGCAAGAGAGGCCCCAGCCCCTGGCGGGCCGGGGCTTGCATTAGTTCGCGGCTGCGCTCTCATCTGCGCGAATGGTTTTGAGGGTTAAAGAGTTTACACATCTGTTCGCGGGGTCAGCTGTACCTGAAACCCCGGTTAGATTTGTATCGATATCGAGTTAGGAGGAGGTTAGTGCACGTGGGGGTTTGTTTGTTTTTTTATTTTGTTTTTATTTTGATTTGATTTTTATTCTTGCGCGAAAAAACAACAAACAAATCACTTTCGCGCAAAGGGAGCCGGGAAAAAAGCCGTAATAACAGCTTGACGAGCCCCAGCCCCCCGGTGCAGACAGGCGGCAAACGGCATTGACTAATATTAACAAAAATCACACAAACAAAAAACGCAACGTATATACAATATATGCAGTGACTATAAACAGCACTCGAAATACATACTGAGAAAGGTTTCGAAAAGTAGTAAGCTTGCGAAATACAATAGCAAGAAAGAGAAAGATATTTATACTAGTAACAACATCATGAGTTGAGTGTAAAGATGCTGCGTAGATGGTTAAAAGGAATGGTAGAAATGTCTGGATAATTATTAAGCAATGACGGCAATCTGTGTCGCAACATATGTTCCCCGTAATTTGTTCGGCATTTTTTTACTTTCCAGGTTTCAGGATTGCGAGTAGAATATATCGGAGAGAGCTTTTCTAAGAAAGACTGGCTAGATTAATTAGTGAACCGTTATTTATTACAGCTTGTTTGTAACATCGGCAAAGTTTATAGCTGTAAATAGAATCCATGCGAATAACACTGTACTTTTTAAATAGTTCTCGTGTACGAGAAAGATACGAAACCTTGCTGACTAGGCGAATAGCTCGTTTTTGTAGACTGTTATTTTACCTATATTTTCCCGAGTTGTGGTAGCCCAAATGAGTACGTCGTAGTTAAGCATAGAGCTGAAAATAGAGTTGTAAAGTAGAAAGTTAACTGAGATTGGAAAAGAACAACAATAACGGCGCATAAGACCAGTGGCCTGTATGCGCGCGTGTATGCGCGCATGCGTGTATGCGCGTATGCGTGTATGCGCGCCCTCGTCATCTCATTTCTTTTTTACCAATTTCTTGAGAAGCAGATTCTTCTCAGAATTTATTTGTTGTTCTTTTTAAGTATTTATGGCACGCCGGAATGGCCAAATTTTTGAAGTCCCAGGGAAATTCTATATTAAGCTTCAAAGCCTATATTTCTACGACAAAGCTGTGTTTTGTTCCAAGAATAGTTAAACTGGTCAGTAAACGTAAATCATTTAGTTACGGCTCTGGCACGAACAGTTGGATGCCTTTATAAAATATCGCACTTAGTACCGCTATGGCTAAAAAGAAACATGTATTATTCTCTATTCTATTCAAAACTAATGTACGGAATCTTGGTGTGGGGAACAACCTCACGAAATTACAATAAGCCTGTTGTCCTGCAAAAAAAGATATTACGGTGTTTCGAAAATTTTCAAGGGAAATTCCAAGACCTGCCAACAACACCTTTGTTTTCAAAACACTCAATACTTATAGCTGACCAGCTGTATTACTTTAGAGTTCTACAGATAATAATAATAATAATAATAATAATAATAATAATAATAATAATAATAATAGTAATAATAATAATGTTCATTTTCTGCCTCAAAAACATAGAAAGAGAGACAGAGGAGCTGCAGAAAAAGCCGTCATTACGGCTTGACTAGGCCGCAGCCCCCGTTCAGACAAGCAACAGCAGTAGCAATGAACAGCGAAGCGGTTAATTACAGCTAGAAACAAAAGTACGCACGCGTACAAGCTTCATGGGTTACATAACAAATGGGTGAAGAAATAACACATTCCTCAAACAATAAATAAAAACAAACACACATATTTAGAGCATGTTGATGTACCGAAAAAAACGAAACACAAAACAAGATGGTACACAAAAACAAGTTATATGTAGATGGTGACGAAGAAAACCGTCATTATTGTGTACGGCGTCCAATAAGACGTACACCTAAAACTAGGACAAATTACGGCAAACAGTCGGCCACTTATCAAGTACCACATGTCTTGAACATCCTAGTGGATAATTTAAAATTTAGCGCAAGTGCAACCATATTTAAGACTGAAACCAAGGTGATGCTTATAGAAAATAAAGTGAGATATGACAATCACTAGGCATGTCTCACTCTAAGGAATTTAAACTGTATTGTGTGAAGACGTGATTTTTTCATAGACATGAGGAACAATCAGTAAAGAAATATGTCGTGTTCTATTGCATCTGCTGGTAACAGGTATTGCAGAAAAAAGTTTTACGTTTATTGTATAACTTGGGATTCTCATTATTGGAAATGTACGATGTTTTGTATTTTTCTTAATTAACTTATTTTTTTCTCTCTGTATTGCTGTATGTTATTGCTAAGCATGCATATATTTGATTTGAACATCTCCTCTGCTGTGAACTCCTCTGTTGTGAACTCCAGAGGGTCAGGAGCCCTCGTCAGGCACTCAATGCCTTTAGCTCCTGCCCCTACAGCAGGAATTGTAACAACGTCAGCTGAAATATAAAGCCTTCTTCTTCTTCTTCGAAATAAAATGACCAGTTCATCTTTGTTTGAATAAGTACACGAAATTCTAAAGTGAAATTTTTACTTGATCTACCCAGTAAGCAATCAAGGAGTACAGCAAGCAAGGAATTGTGCATTCATACCAAATGGCAAGCCGTTTCTATTCATAGAGCTATGATACTGCCTGCGCCTTGCTTTAGATAAGTCATGTGAACGCAAGGTCGGCACTAGCCTCAGGACAGAGGTGTTGCGCTCAGAACGTACAACTTCCATAGAAGGAACCATTGCGAGTATGGCGGAGAGCCTTGCACTGAAATAAAACGTGGCATAAACATTGCTTAGAGGGGAGCAATATGAAAGAGTCAGACCGGCAGTGGTCCCTTCCTTACATCCATCAGCTCTCCCATCGACTCAAAATGGTCGCGGTGAAATGCGTATAGTTTGTTGTGTTTTTCCGCTCCCCACAGGTTGGCGCGAATGTGCCATAAATTGAATTGTGAAACGAAAACGCCTAAGCTCAGAAAAATTCCCCCGCATTTCCCCGAAGGGGAGTATGAGGAAGTGCGAAGCACGGGGTGATGCTATGAGGGGGAGTTTGTTGAAGTTTGGTGGCATTTTGCCCGTTAGTAACATTAACACCCCATCGTGATCACGTTCGGCTTGTTCCGGAACTCGACGAAGACTCGCACTAGACTAAACTCGACGCGCTCTCAACCGCTATTTATACGGACCTCGACACGCGCTCGACCGCACCTGCGCTAAGCCTGCGCTCGACTAGGCCTACCGCGGTCGCACGTGGAGCCCGCCGACACAATGGGAAGGGAAGAGGAGGAGCGCACCGCACCGCAGCGCACCGCAGCTGCGAAGCGCCGACCGGAGTGAAGGGAGAGGAGGCGCAGTCACGTGAGAGAATGCAGAACTAGCGGGTTTGTAGTATCACGTGTACACCACGCAGTTATCAAGCCGCTATAACGCCGCTGAGTCGCCAACGCACGCCGCTGACGACGTAGTTTGAATGCGTTAAAGATATAAGGCGCGTTACTAATACTGATACCAGCGTCGCGTCCGTGGCTTAGTCGGTAGAGCGTCACGCTGCGGCCGCAAAGTCCTCGGATCGAAACTTGGCGCTGGATGCTGTTTTTTTTTTTATATAGTGTAGTGGCCTGGCTGGCGCGCCGAGAGAGGGTGTTGCGAGCTGGAGAGTAGTAAAGGGGCTTTAGGAGAGTAGGCGAGGGGGGAGCGGAGGCGCTATGCGAGCGCCCTCACGCGTCGGAAATCCGGCGCCGTTGCTAGGCACGGTAGTTAGCTCCGTTGCTAGGCTGCGGACGGAGGACGGCGGTGGAAGCAGGAGTAGGCCCGACTAAGAAGTGCTTCGCACTTAAAAAGAAAACTCCCACCTCCCCTCGCGGGAACCCCTGTGTAGATGCGACGCATAGGCGGAGCGGCGAAAGGACCGCGTTTTATAGCGCGCATAACGTTGAGGGGACTGCGTAAGCCGGTCCCAGTCGATGACGACGTTGGCGTACTTGTAAAGCGGCTTGGACTCTGGGTGTTTGAGCCAAGCGTGGATGTTGCTTCGCCGGATAACGGCACACCGGTTATATGCGCAGCGCTCCCGAAGGAGAGGAAACCGCGGACGAGAGAGTACTGCACATGCGCCGGCCCCAGCGCGTCTGCCGCGGCTATGACGCAACGTGCCGCGGCTATGACGCAACACAATCCAACACAATCCACTTTAATCCAATCCAATCCAAATACGATCCAATCCAAGCCAAGCCAAGCCAATCCAATCCAAGCCAATCCAATCGAATCCAATCCAATGCCCCTCGCGAGAGAGTGTTCGCTATCGGAGAGGAGAGGGGGTGAGCGGCGGAGAGCGCAGCTGGCGCGGCGAGGAGAATGGGGGAGGGGTGGACAACGCCGACGACGACAACGACGACGACGCCGGAGGGACAAGGCGAGTGAATCAGATGCTCTGCATCTAAAAGCACGCCATTCGCCTTGTTCCCCTACTGTACTGGTGTAGTCCATCGTATCACGCTGCTCCGGCGTAAATGTTACATTGGTCAGGCGGGGCGATGCCTAAACGACGGGCTTAGGGAGCATCGTACAGCAGTAAAGACTGTTGGCGAGGGGCACTTGGTCCATTGTAACCACAGGTGTAAGTGTACCACAGAATGCGAAAAAAAACAGGTTTTGCGCAGATCAAGCAGCCGATAGGAGCGCGAAAAGTATACGAGGTATGTCGTATTGGCCAAAAAAGGCGATACATCTATCAGCACCCCTTCTGTGGCATTGCCCAAAAAGGAAGTGTGGTTCCTGAATCAGTGATCAGCTCGCACGCGTGTAAGGGAAAA
>NW_027526295.1:204083163-204160369 GCF_048455015.1 Haemaphysalis longicornis | reverse complement strand
TATTTTACCCGTTGGTGTTGTGAATGAAGATGACGAAGACGAGGGACGTTTTTTTTGGGCTCTTGAAGGAAGACGAAGGTCCGGTCAGATTCCAATCTGTGTGGCCATCTACAGTAAATACTGAGAATAGGGTGAATACGTTGTGTTCCTTCTTTTATCCGCGTAACATCTTTTAGTGGAGTGTGCGGACTCGTTCCCCTCTGGCACCCCAGCTCTGCATCGTCTCTCCTTGGTCCCAAGGGTCCGGTTGGGTTCCAAGCTCTACCAACCATTACGGAGCTACGCAGCGGGCGCACGTATTCTGTGACAACCATGTAGCAAGGCACTCAAACATCCCCGCCAATGGCTCTTCCTCCCATCGTCATCTCGCAGTCGCGTGACCCCGGTAAGTTCTCCGGTTCCGATAACATCGACGTTGAGGACTGGCTGAAGATGTATGAACGCGTCAGCCTACACAACAGGTGGGACCCGACGATCATGTTAGCCACTGTGAATTGTTACTTAACCGAGCCCGCTCTTGTCTGGTACGAGACAAACGAGGAGACCATCACAAGCTGGGACCAGTTCAAAGAGGAGCTCAAGAAATTTTTCGGCCAGTCTACAGGTCGCCAGATTGCTGCAAAAAACGAAATTGCTTCCCGAGCCCAGTCCCGAGCCCTACGTTTCGTACATACTAGACGTGCTGGCTTTACGCCAGAAGGTTGATCGCAACATGCCCGAGTCAGAAAAAGTCGGCCACGTGCTTAAGGGCATTGCCGACGATTCTTTCAATTTGCTTGTTTATAAGAACTGTACAACTGTGGATGCAATGATTGCTGAATGCCGGCGTTTCGAGGAAGAGAAAAGCCGCCGGATCGGTCAGTACTTCGCCCGGCTACCGAATACCGCCGCTACATCGACGTGCGAGGAACAGATTCTACGACATACCGAACTGCCCCCGTCTCCGGCATTAACACAACTTATCCGCCGGGAAGTCGAAGCCATGTCCCCTGCTACTTTGCCACCGTATCTAACTGGACCTGACGCCGCTACTGTGTCACTCATTCAGACGGTCGTCCGTCAAGAAATCGACAACTTGGGCGCCCGGTCTATTTGCGCGTTTCATCATACCAGCGACTGCAATCCTTGCCCCGCCCAACCTGCCAGGCGTCAGTATTACTCTCCTCGTGCTCGCAATCCCGCAGAATGGCGCACACCTGACGACCGACCACTGCTTCCGCTGCCGCGGCGTCGGACATGTCTCCCGCTACTGCCGCAACCACTGGTCCCCGCCTGTACGTTCTGGTTTTCAAAATTATCGGCCTTTTGGAAGTCCCTCGCATCGATTTCCGTCCAACCAGCCGCAAGACACCTTCCCTGCCGATGCATCCACGTCCCGACCTAGCCGCTCCCTTTCTCCTCACCGCCGCCAGTCGCCTTCGCCGGAAGCTCGCCGCTCGCCTTCTGCCGCCTATAACAGCCGCCTATCGTCGGAAAACTAAACGGTGCAGCGCCAAGAGGTAGCGCTGCATCGACGACCACGCCCTCAAATCCTCTGTCGACTGAATCTACCCGGCCCAATCTTATTAATGTAAAAGACGATGACGTCCCAGTTCAAGCATTAGTTGACACAGGCGCCCACATATCTGTCATGAGTGCAAGACTTCGCAATGAACTTAAGAAGGTTATGACGCCAGCTCCACCTCACCTGGTGCGTGTCGCGGATGGAAGAATCCCTCCTGTACTCGGCCTGTGCACTGCGCGCGTAACAATAGACGACCGTCCCATTTCTGTTTTGTTCCATGTGCTGCCGCAATGTCCCCATGACCTCATACTGGGCCTGGACTTTCTGGGAGAACACGCTGCCCTCATTGACTGTGCCTCAGGTTTCGTGCGCCTTGAACTTCCGCAAGCAGCTACAATGGTCGACGACTCACCATGCCACCTCCGCTCTACAAAATTCGTTAGGTTGTCGCCACGAGCTGCCACATGCGTGCCTTTGTCAGCTTGTCCTCCGGTTGAAGACGGGGATTATATCATCTCGCCAATCACGGACATTTTGCTCGCACGTGATGTGACCCTTCCTCATACTGTCGTGACAGTTCAAAACAACCAAATATGCATCCCTGTAATCAATTTCGGCCGCATTCCCCAAATCCTCCCAATTCGAATGTCCCTTGTAACACTTTCTCCCTTGAAATGCTCAGATATCTTCAGTTTGTCTGCGTCCGCGTCCCCATCATCTCTTCATGGTCCACACACGTCTGGTTCTCCGGACGACCCTTTTGACCAAATGATCGCCGCAGATCTCAAGTCTGCACAAGCGGAAGACCTTCGCCGCGTGTTGACCATTTATCGTGACATTTTCGATCTCCGCACGTCCCTTAGGCCAGACCACTCTAGTGAAACACCGCATTAACACCGGCGACGCAACCCCTATCCGTTGACGCCCACACCGTGTGTCTGTAAGTGAACGCCGAGTTATTCAACAGGAAGTTGACAAGATGCTCGCTAAAGACATTATCGAACCTTCATTTAGCCCATGGGCGTCGCCGGTCGTCTTAGTGAAGAAAAAGGATAACACCTGGAGATTCTGTGTCGATTATCGGCACCTGAATAAGATAACCAAAAAAGACGTTTACCCGTTGCCCCGCATCGATGACGCTCTCGATTTGCTTCACGGCGCTCAATGTTTTTCATCGATCGACCTGCGTTCAGGATATTGGCAAATTACTGTTGACGATATGGACCGTGAGAAGACCGCTTTTATTACACCAGACGGACTTTACCAGTTTAATAAGTAATGCCTTTCTGGTTATGCAATGCTCCAGCAACCTTCAAGCGCATGATAGACTCGCTCCTTCATGGCCTTAAGTGGCATACGTGCTTGTGCTATCTTGACGATGTTATCGTTTTTTCCCCAACATTTTAAAGCCACCTTCAGCGCCTCTCCGCAGTTCTGGAGATTTTCCGTTCCGCCGGCCTTCAACTTAACGCATCAAAGTGTCATTTCGGACGGCGACAGCTTACCATCCTTGATCTCGTTGACGCCACTGGTATTCAGTCCGACCCTGCTAAAATCCGTGCCGTCAAAGATTTTCCACACCCTATGTCTGCAACAGATGTCCGTAGCTTCGTCGGGCTATGCTCTTACTTTCGGCGTTTCATTAAGAACTTCGCTGATGTTGCCCGACCCCTAACGGACCTACTGAGACAGAACGTTCCTTTTTCTTGGGGACCTCTCCAAGCAGAAGCTTTCTCTACTCTCATCACCCTGCTAACCACACCTCCAATCTTGGCACATTTTGACCCTTCTGCCCCTACGGAGCTTCGCACAGACGCAAGCGGCTACGGTATCGGAGCTCTCCTCGCTCAACAACAGGCCGGTCACACCCGAGTGATTTCCTATGCCAGCCGCCTTCTCTCTGTCTCGGAGCGAAACTACTCGATAACTGAACGGGAATGCCTGGCTCTTGTGTGGGCCGTAGCTAAATTCCGCCCATACCTATACGGCAGAGACTTTTCTGTGGTCACTGACCATCATGCACTGTGCTGGCTTTCGTCGTTACGAGATCCTACTGGCCGCCTCGGACGTTGGGTTCTGCGTCTACAGGAATACACGTTCTCTGTTGTGCACACATCAGGAAAATTACACCAAGACGCAGACTTTTTGTCCCGTTATCCCGTCGATCAGCCCGACATCATCTGCCATGACACCGACACCGTCGTTTTTTCCATTTCCGATTTGTACCATTTAGCCGATGAACAACGCCACGACGAGTCATTACGGTCCCTAATCGACACTCTCTCCTCTAACCCCTCGGATCCATCGTGCCACCTTTATCACCTCCAAGACGATACTTTATATCGCAGAAATCTCTCCTGCGACGGACCTGAGCTGTTACCAGTCGTACCAAAACAACTTCGCCTAGCCATACTTCAACAGTTCCACGATCATCCCACAGCTGGACATCTTGGCGTAGCTCGCACCTACGACCGTATCAAGCGTCGTTTCTTTTGGCCGGGTTTATACCGTAGTGTGAAACGTTACTTTAACGCCTGCGAGGCGTGCCAACGCCGCAAAACACCAACTTCTCTTCCTTCTGGGCCCCTTCAACCACTGGACGTGCCATCCTAACCATTTTTCCGAGTTGGCCTCGACCTCCTGGGGCCATTCCCTACATCTACCGCAGGTAACGAGTGGGTTGCGGTGGCCACTGATTATGCCACCGGTATGCCATAACCCGTGCTCTTCCTACCAGCTGCGCCGCCGACGTTGCAGACTTTCTGCTCAACGACGTCATTCTCATCCACGGAGCCCCTAAGCAGCTGCTTACTGATCGTGGCCGCTGCTTCCTTTCCAAAGTGATTGATGTCATTCTCCGCTCGTGCTCGACCAAAGCCGTTTTTTTTTTATATTTTCGCTCGCGCCAATTTCAGAGTCACTTCAGCACTCTGTTTCGATTATTTTAGCGTTTTAAGGGTAGAATACCATTAAATAACGAACAATTTAGTGAGATAAAATATGCGCCTACGTTCGGAATCTCCAAGCTTGAAGAAAACCTGGCCAGAGAAGAGCAAATTTACATACACTGAAAACGGAACGAGCGCAGTTTGGCCGTTGGGCTTTATTTCGCACAACAGCAGAATTTGGAAAGGGAACGAAGCGACAGCAAATTAGCTCTGACCGCATTTAACAAACGCCAATTTGGTAGGTGCAGACAGGCTCACAAATTGGTAAACGATGGGAGCACATTGCAGCATGCATCTTACCTAGTAGTGTCCGTACAGAGGGGACGACTTCTAAACGCGAAAAGCGATACCCCGAAATAAAGCGTACACGTGCATAAACTTCTATAGTCATGAAAAATGAAATGTCATCACAAAAATATGAACCACAACACAAAAATAGCGCGACTCCTTTGCATGCTAGTCAAATTGCCACGTGGCTTAATTGCAGTTACAAAGTTCGGAATCGTGGTTGTCCAGATATACATGTAGCGCGTCATAATTGGACCTCCGCGAAGAATATTTGTTTAGTTTTGAGTGTTCTGGACCAGCGTTTTGGGCTTGCGTTTCATTTGTTCATGACTGCACGTGCAGATACCAAATCACGGCCGCTGGTTTGCCCTGAAACAGGGAACGGGTTGTGAGGCAATTCCCAGGAAAAAAATCATGAGCGTTGCAGCCCTGGGCCGCCAAAACGGCGTGCAGTCCGCCACTGGAAGGGGCAGAAAAGAGAGTTTGTACAATTACTCCCTCTTTTTTTGCGTCTGCTGAAGCGACAGTTGTCGGGCTAACAATTGTACGATCAAGCGCGCCCCTTGGAGGCGATGGAGTGCGAGGCCATTGCGACACGCCTTTTCCCCTCTTGTCGTGTAGAGCCGAAAGCTGGCCGGCTCTTTCGAGGGCACTGCAACCCAATCAAGGATAAAGAAAAGTAGAGACATGATAGGAGGCTACAGAGGGGGCGAGGATAATCAAAAATAAAGGAATCGCAAACAGCAGAAAGGAGCAGCGCGACTGTGATGGGAGGTAGATCCTTCTAGAAGCAGGGAACTACTAGACTATTGCCACGGGCCCTCCCCTGCTTGCCGGCTGGTGCGAGGTTTATCCTTTCTTTTCACTTCCCTCGTTGCTCCCGATTTTCATGTGCTCTCTACAACAGCAACAGGTCTCCCTGTCGGCTTTAGCGCCAACAGTTGGCGCCGCCGTCTGGATACTCGAACTCCCAGTAACCGGGCAGAAAAAGCCTTCAGGTCTAAAAAAAAAAATCAAACTTTGCGGAGGCCGTGCTTGAGAGCCGCTCGTATGCATCCTTGAACTTTTGATAGCTTAGCTCTTTCCCCCATTTTTTACGATGTGTTTTTTTTTTCGGTGATACTTCGACGAGAAGGTTTAGTCTGAACAGTCAGCAAGAGGGGCCCCAGCCCCTGGCGGGCCGGGGCTTGCATTAGTTCACGGCTGCGATCTCATCTGCGCGAATGGTGTTGAGAGTTAAAGAGTTTACACATCTGTTCGCGCGGTCAACTGTAGCTGACACCCCGGTTAGATTCGCGTCGATAACAAGTTAGGAGGAGGTTAGTGCATGCATGGGTTTGTTCGTTCTTGTGTGTATGCGCCCCTCCCCCCCCTCCGTCATCTCATTTCTTTTTACCAATTTCTTGAGAAGACATATCCTTTTCCGAATTTATTTGTTGTTCTTTTTAAGTATTTATGGCACGCCGGTAAAGCCGAAATTTTGAATACTGCCTTAGGGAGTCCCGGGGAAATTGTGTATTAGGCGTCAAAGCCCATATTTCAACTGCAAAGCTGTGCTAAATAAAATAACCAGTTCAGTTTTGTTTGAATAAGTACACGAAATTCGAAAGTGAAGTTTTTACTTCAGCTACGCAGCAAGCAATCAAGGAGTAAAGCAAGCAAGCAAGCAAGCAATTGTGCATTCATACCAAATGGCATGCTGTTTCTATTCTTTGAGCTATGATTCGGCCCACTCAGAAATGATTTAAAGGAGAATAGCGAAAACTGCCTGCGCCTTGCTCTAGATAAGTCGAGTCAACGCAAGCTCGGCACTAGCCGAGCTTGCGTTCTAGCCGAGAACGGAGTGTTTGTTCTGTTTTCCGCTCCCGACAGGTTGGCGTTAATGTGTAATCAAGTGAACTGTGAAACAAAAAGGCCTAAGTGTTCAAAAAACCACGCCACGTGCTTTGTGCCCTGCTGTACTGGTGTAGTCCCTCGTATCCTGCTGCTCTGCCGTAAATGTTACATTGGACAGGTGGGGCTATGCCTGAACGACAGGCTTAGGGAGCATCGTTCAGCAGCAAAGGCTGTGAATGGCGAGGGACACTTGGTCGATCGTTGTCGCAGGTGCAACTGCACCCCAGAATACGAAAAAAAAAACAGGTTTCGCGCAGATAAAGCAGCCGATACGAGAGCGAAATCTACGAGGCATATCGTATTGGCCAAGAAGGTAACACATGTATCAGCCCCCATTCTGTGGCATTGTCCAAAAAGCAGGTATGGTTCCTGAATCAAAGATCAACTCGCACGCGTCTGAAGGAATAAGTTCTCTCTTTTTTTTTTCTTTTTTATGTGGTGTATGCAGCGACGATGTAGCGTTTTAAAAATCTCAGTTGAAGTCTAACGTTCGCTCTGCGTTTTTCTTCCATGTTCCGTCCTTAGCGCTAGTATATAATGTACCGAGCGTGCTGTTGCTGCTTACCAAGAAGCTTACGAATCCAGCCTCCTCCTAAGTGATCGTTTAGAGAAAGAGGCGGGAGGGGATGATGGCTTGATATTAAGCTGCCTCTCATTCCTCTTAATAAACAAAGACTCAGTGCACCCGGGTATGCGTCCCACAGGGGCTCAACATTCAAAATATAGCTCAGAAATTGAGAGGTCTTTGTGCACAGATAGACGATGTAGCGGCACAATTTTTTTTCGTTTTATAACGAGAAATTTTGAAGTACTTTCCCGAATAAGCGTATTCAAGCAGCCAAACACTATGCGATCAAATTAAGTTAGAAAAAAAAAGTGCGGTCTTCTTTTATTTTCAGGGTATGCGGCAAGAAAGAAGAATGCTCGATGGGCTTCGTCGTCGATAGTGTCGCTAGAAAAGGGATCAGAGTGCCGCCACTAAGGCATGCAAGTCTGTCACGGCGGTCATTTTGGTGTTTACCTGTGTTGCGAGATCGCAGCTTCTACGGCATCGCCGCTTACTTCGACCGGGTCATTTGTTAACAATTCTGCCGAAAATGCAGCAAAACAGCATTTTCGGACACACTTCTGCTGCTGAAATGCTGCTACACGCGTTATCTTTTAGCCGCGTTCGGAACGACGTCCGTCGCCCGTAGTCGCAGAGCAGGGAGGAAAAGCGACGTCTACCAGAGTCGAACGACTAAGGCGCATAACAACAAGATCGGGCCGCCCATAAATCGTCGCAGTATAAACGTATAACGTGATGCGAACTGACCAATGATCATGGCGGCTGCACGGAACAATGGGAGAAAAGAGTGCGGATACTCTGAAACATCATTTAGGGACACTAGTCGTCTACAGGTATAACGAGCGTTACGGTCCGCGAGCCGCTCGCTACACACCACGCGGAATAAACTTATTGGCGGTGGAAGTTGGCCGAGTGCATATCTCGTGCGGCGTGCATAATTCGTGCATAACTCGTAGACCACCGCTGAAGGCGGGAGCATATTACCCCGTGTGTAAGCGTGCAAGGAATAAAGAAATAGAGTATGATTAAGAGACTAGTTGTCAGCGCTAATACTGCGGGGATTTCATTGCGTGCTTCGCGTAATTGACCACTGAAGTAAGGCAGAGTAATTTGCGAGGTACCGCTGGCGGTAGGCTAAGAGAGTGGCTGCCGTGTGGCGGGACCAGATGTAGAGGAAGGCCGTTAGCTCGACTGAACATCCGGAGGCACAGAACGTACTAGGGCGGCGCAGGTCAGGAATGGTTGGAGAAACATGTGAAACGCCTTGTCCTGTGTGGACACGAATGAGGTCGTGGTTATGGTCATCATGAGGATGACGATGACCACGACGGCTATTATGATGATGGTAGAGTGTTGATGATGACGTTGATGATGATTACTGCAGGCCGGAAGGACTACCAGTGCTATCGGAGCCCTATCCGAATGAGAATCATTGCATGTGTGCAGGCGTGTGGGCTAACCAAACGCGATAAATGCCCCGCCAAATTCGAGCTCTGGTCACTTTAAAGGGGCCTTGCAGACACAATACAGGTTTGTTATATTCGATAGATTTGGTGTTTTATAGGGCCCTAAGCGTTTATTCGGCAGGAAACGATGCTTTGTTCACTGAGAATTAAATTATATATTTTCTGTCAAAATTTTAATTTTCCCGCTAAATCGTGTGTTTTCGTAACGTCGCCAATGACGTATTAAGAGCAGAGCCTTAACACTAAATATACCCTGCCGACCAGGGCTGCTACCATCTCACCGGCACCCGTTTGATTATCTTGTGTGTCGCCCACTTTCATAGATGTCGCTGCCATACTGCTGAAGTGCCAGTGTTTGGTTATCTTGTTTATCGCCCACTTTCATAGATGGCGATGCAATACTGCTAAAGTGCGAGTCTTCCCACTTGGTTCTGGCTGGACTTCTACACCTGCCCGATTTTTGGTACAGTTAATACTAATCGTTTCCTGACACTTTAACAATGACTCGAGAAACATTGTCACGTAAGCGACCGTGTCGCTTGTGCCAGTTGGTCAGTGTTGTTTCAGACAAGCCCAGCGCATCCGACGGCTGTGTTAGCGGTGTCAGCCTCTAAAGTGCCGCACTAACTGTTTTGGGTGTTTGCGTGTTCTTTCGTAACTTTAATTGTTCACCCCACAATTCTTACTTAATAAAAAGAATACGCCCTACAGTTAAGGGCAAACAGCCCGGGAGGCAAGCCTATAAGCCCTGCCTAATTGGCGTTCGCTTTTGCCGGCCTCAGCCATTCGCACAGCACGGCTTATGACATTATAGGTTTTGTTGCGGTAAATGAGCTAGTGGGTCGCATGGCCATTGCCTTTCTATCAAACTATATAGCTTATTTGAGCGAAGTTTACGTTAAAAGTGGTGCCAGTATGATCCTAACGAGGCAATCTTTCGAATGCACCAAACTTGTTATGTATGCATGGACCCTTAAAAGACCATTGTATTGGGTTAGGTAAATGCAAAATTTTGTTCTGTCTGTCTGTCTGTTTGTCTGTCTGTCTGTCTGTGGGACGCCCATCAGTATTCCATTAACCACATCAAAAGCATATGTGGAATGGTTGTACAGATTCGCGCCAAAAGACGAAAAAGCAAACAAGAAACGACAGGCTTCCGCCCTCAAAGCACATATGCAGCCTCAAAGGCCAACTGCACTAAAATTTTTCTTTGTCCAAATTTGATCCAGATAAGTTATCTATGCTCTTAAAATCACCATGGCGAAATCCTAAGCTTCGTCAGCGCACAGCACACTAGGTACCGTCGTTCTAAGTAGCTCTGTGCAGACGACGTTTGCACCTGGCGGCGGAGAGTCGCCGAAACAATTTCCCAGCGGGCTGTGACGGAGGTTGGGGAACCTGTACCGTAGGGCTCGCGCGTCTCCGGCGACTTGCAAGGCACTCCACCGCGTGCAGAAGCGCGGTCGCCCGGGGTTTTACATCACCGCGCTGTACCGCCGTCGCCATCACATGCTTCAAACTAACTGCGTAGGTAGCAATATCCGCCTTTTTCTTTCAGTGCAATAAAAGAGATTGCCAACAAACTATTCACACACTTGCGAACGTTCTGGAGCTAGCAAAACTCTTTTTACTTGAAATAATATTTCTACTAAAAAATGAAGTGCGCGACATGCACACTTGCCTTACATTTGTCATTCCTATTGGATCTATTATCGGAAAAAATGATATTTTATAAATTCTTGAGTTGCCATATTTGGATTGGCCCAACGCCATCTCGATCCCTTAGACCTTTCTAAAAGTTTGACGACCTAACTCTAGTTGTTGTACACGCAGGTATAAACATTTGTGCGAATTTTGCCTCACTGGCTAAGTGAACCAAAAACAGCCTTGCTTGTGCTAACAAATACATCCGCACAAATATCGGCCGCCATCTTCGCGAAGTTCCAAAAGCTAACAAAAATTTACTTTTGTAGAGCGCTAGATTTAGTTTAAGTAAATTTTTTTCTACTGGCGACGAACTTACACTTCAGACTATAGATTGAAAGCCTTCAGTGGCAATCGCTCAACTTGAACGTTCAGTGCTTCAGCGCTGCGCATACCCGTCTGCTCCAATTTTTCTTCATTCTTTCCTTTCTCTATCATTTTTGCCTATGTTCCCTTTCCCATGTCCAGGATAGCAAACTAGGCTCTAGCCAAGTTAACTTTCCTGCCTTCCTGCTACATCCTTCCTTACGTTCTTCAACAGCCCATGTCTCTGGTGAAAGAAACAGCCGTAGATATATATAGGTAACGTTTTTCATATTTTAATGCATCATTTAGCTGTGGAAGCTGGCCTATAGATTAAGATCCCTTTTTTATTAGTCGATTCTCGATGTGCAGCAAGGCGAAAAATACTGGACTGATATTCACGGAGCTATTTACATGTTATGTATTTTAAAAAGAGTGATTGATCTCCGCCCGCGTGCGGCTTATTCCCTTCAAAGAGAGAGATGTGACAGCCGAGGCGCCGGCTAACCAAAGCTGTTTTTGGATATCGTACGAGCTAACTAGCTTTGTTAATCACTGGCCTGCTTTTTTACTCGCAATGTCAAGGATCGCTACAACGGCAGTTACTCTGACAGAATAAGAAATGTCGCACGGTCTACTTCATTTCGATTGATAGCAACACGATGTGGAAATTGCGCCCAACTACGTTATCCTGAGCAAAAGTTAGTGGGAGTTCTTCTGTGGAAATAACCCGACGCTACCACGCTCATTTGAAGGCGTCTCTGAGCGGCAGCCGGTTCTCGCGCAGCCGCTTCCGTTCCACCAGGTATGTCACGTCCGGCCGCCGGTAATGGCCGCCTTTTCGCTTCAGTTTCGGTTCCGAAAACGCCAATGTCGCGAGCTGTTTGCGTCGCTCGTGCTCATGTCTAAAACTTGGTACTTTGAATTTCGCACTCTTTTTATGTGTACTATTAGGTGATATTATTTTTACGTTGTCGAAAATTTGAGTGCAGTTGGCCTAAATGCCCGGATAATTTTTTTTGCAAGAGGGGTTGTCGCGCTGTTTTAACGGTCATTTATTTCACTTAGGATGGTTTGTATCTGCCTTAGGTAGGTTTCAGCTGTCAAACGTACACCTAGCCGACTCGCGCATTTATGGAATATAGATTCCGAATAAACCCCCAGGTACGGCGAACTCACCAAGATGCCTACTAGCGAGAAAGCTCGGATGGCTCTTGAGTCCATCAGGAAAAGGAATGTAGCAGCCGAAAGCGCGTCAAGGCCAACCTCATGGTCTAGCAAGTTCAGTAATAACAAACAGGCAGTGTTAGGCCCATACATCTGTGTCAGCCTTCCGATCAGATATTTCAAGTGCAATCACGGCCCCGCTGAGTAGCTCAATCTGTGCCCCTTAGGGACCCGGGAGGGCTCTCAAAGCCCTGTAACGAGCAGCTTGGAGAAGCCATATATAACCAGCAAGATCTCATCTTTTCCTCCGTTCCTGCTGCTTTCCCGTCTCGACACTTTTTTTTTTACTCCATACGTGCGCGTTGAGATACCCTGTCTGCAATAATGTACAAGCTCGTTCTAGCCTGAATTCTTTGGACGAGAAAAACAAAAACCACCTTTAAATTTCCCGCACTTTCCTGGCAGGATTCATCCGAAGGTCACTATTAGGAAAAGAGACAAAAAAAGATCGTTGTTGGTTCTTTATCATCATTTCTGGCAGTCTTCTTTTGTATCACTTGAGGGTGAAATAGTTGCGTCTCAGTGAGGCCATGGCGTGCGACACCCTGGGCATCGCAGTTGTCGTGCAGGCTTCGAGCAGGTGGTTCAAATTGTTCTGTCCCAGTACGGTTCAAAGTGCTTGCAATCCCGTGCAAGTAAGCGTTTCTCCCCAGAACAACGTCTGAAAGCCCTGGTGGAGTATCCTACCGTAACAGAAACACCGATTTCTTGCCTTTGAGGAAATCTGCATGAGACATATTTGCCGGCTACACTAGTTGCTGCCTTAAAATAACGTGAGCTGAGCTGCATTCGGTAAGTACCTGGGATTTCGGGCAGCCGCCTACCTACCTGTTTGATGTATACAACCAACTCGCGCTTACGGTAAGGACATACGGAGGAGAAACTTGAGGTAACGTGAGCGTTCCTCATCAGAACAGGATCTGGCACCACTGGTGCGGTATTATGCCATAACAAGGACACTAATGGCATGTCTTTGACATTATATTCTTTCAAACGTTTTAAAAGAAGAGTGTTTAGTCTTTAAGGTTGGCGATCGACTTTTGTGGTTACTCGCTCATTATTTTCTGCCTCCCTTATATTTGGCCCGGTCCTCCCCGAAACTGATTATACCCTCAATTTTAACATGGCATAAAACCGTAAACGACACAGGCTTCAAACGGGTTTTTCGGGAATGGGTGTCAGAGCTAAAAGAGCGACCAGAGGATTGGCTACAATGCTGATACAAAACCGATATCAAACGATGCGAATACTGGTTGTGAGATTACAAAACCAGCCAGCGTCGGGCATTTACGTATGCTAGAGGTGGGCATCCCTGAGGTGGGTTGTAGTAGGCAAGGATAAGAGAGAGAGAGGGGAGGGGGCTGTGTTGATATGCCCCTTCATCCTGACTTCATGTTTTGGCTAAAACTTCCCGTGATTCCCCCCGCCATCCTGCCCTCCACCCGGGCCCAAGGAATGATACATTTCTTGTGATGATAACAACAATAAATGCACAGATATTCCAGTGTGTATAGAATTCCGCTCCAATCTAAATTCGCCAGACTTTTGGTTCTGGCCTCGTACGAAGACAGCGATCAGGACGAGGCAAAGAGCACATAGACCAATTTGGGGCGGCTGTTGCAAGTCAATTTTCTTTTTCTGTCATTTTAAAGCAGAGGAAGGTTGTAGAAAAGCTGGCAAAGAAAGTGCCGCGGCCGGCGTTTTTGCGTTAAGTTTTGATCGTCATCATTCGTTTTACCTTCAAATTGAACAATACGCCCCTCCTCCCTCTTCCTCCCCCAGAAATGCGCCCCCAAATCTCTCCAGCGGAACAAGTAATATCAAGCAATAAAGAGAAAAACTCATCACGTTAATATTGAGAAGATTCAACGTTCTCACTGATGCCGTCTATAACGCGAAAACGGGGGAAGTAAAAAAAAACGCACCCGATGGCCGGAATTCAACCTGGCTCTCTCGCGTTACAAAGCCGGCGTCTATCCCATTGATCCCTTTCGACATGGTCGAAGGGGTTTGGATTTAGAGAGGGGTGAATGGGCGAGCGAAAATAGGCTGACAAATTTTGCGCCCCACCGTGAAACTACGACGATGATCGGTCACGAGAAAGCTTCGCGTTCAATTATCGTCGTCGTTAGATGGAGGGGTGCATAACTTTTAGATGCAAAGCATCTCTTGCTCGGGGCTATGTCCTGCGTCCGTCCGTTGTCCGGCCCTCTCCCCCTCTCCCCACCAGCTGTGCGATAACGCCGCTCTCGTCCTCTCCCTCTCTCCACGCCAGCTGTGCGATAGCGCGCCCGCTGCTCCTCCTCTCCCCCTCTCCCCACCAGCTGTGTGATAGCGCGCGCGCTGTTCCTCCTCTCCTCCTCTCCGCGCGCCGCTCCCTCAGTTGCTGCTTGTCCGATGAAATGAATGGACGCCAACAATTCCGTCAGCGAACTGGCGAAAGTCAAGCCGCTTCGAAACGCCAGCGTCGAGCAGCGGATCCCACACTGCGAGAAAGCAAAGCCGCTTATGCACGCCAACGTCGCCCAGCGGATCCGGATGCGGTTCGCCAAAGAGAAGCCGCTTCGAAACGCCAGCGTCGCCAAGCGGATCCGGATGCCGCTCGTCAACGCGACCGCGCCGCGAAAGCGGCCGCTCGCGCGACCGGGTGGTTGGGAACTCCGAGAAGCTTTGCATCACCACATAGTTCCCTTCGGGGAGATGGTGTAATTTTTACATTTCGTTGGTTTGGTATAAGAGCAGGATTACTACCTAACTGGAAGTTGTGCTCGGTATTTATTTTTATTGGACCAACAATTCGAGCAGTCGCTGACACTGCACAGTCGTGAATTGCTGTACAGCCTTCATTTACGTGATACGCAAGTGCAATTTTTCTGACCAGGGTCGATAATGCCCTTTCGTCGATAAAGAATCGCTAATGAGGTATCAGAGTACCGCCACGGAGGCACGCAAGTTAGCAAAGACGGCCATTTTGGGTTTATCAGTGTCGCAAAATTGCCGCTTCGGTGGTCTCACCGCTAACTTCGACCGCGTGGCTTCTTATTAGCACTGCCGAAGATGCAGCAAAGTGCTGTCTTTTGGTACACTTCTGCTGCTGAAGCGCTAGCGTTATCTTTCAGTCGCGTTCGGAATGACATCAGTCGCGCGCAGCCGCAGAGCATGGAGCCTTGGCACAGAGGACAAGCTAGGTCTACCAGAGTTGACCAACTAAAGCGCATAAACAACAAAATAGCGGCCCCCATGAATTGTCTCAGTGTAAACAAAAGTCACGGGATTCAACCTCCCGTGACCATAGAAAAGAAGATCATGACGTCGTCACGGAACGATAGAAATAAAGAGTGCCGTTACCTTGGAACCGTATTTAGTGACACTAGGCCTACCCACAAAGCGTCATCTTCAAGGCTATGAGACCGGCCTGTTCAGGTGCAACCCTCACCGCCTTGCTCATTTGAAGCTCCGGAGAAACATTGCGGAGTCTACACGGGACAGTTTTCTCTTTCCGAGGTCTTTACTTCCATGAGTTAAAGTACTATCGCATTCGCAGTGTTTGACAAAACAATCAGCGATAACTAATGAATCCACGCCTAAGCCAATAAACGGGAAGCAGCGACATGTAAATCAAGACGATAAGGTCCCCGACGAATCATTACTGCAGATGGCGCAAAAGCCCGCTGGTTTGCCAACGAACGTTCCTTTTTTCGCCGTAGTGTTTTTCTCCGTTGCGAAAATGCGGGGCGCGTCGTCGGCGAAAACGAATCTCCGCACAGACGACACGCATTTACGTGACCAGAACGGTGTGCCGGCGCACCACGCATCGCGAAGCAACATGATGACTGTAGGGAGCGCCTGTGTGCACCGAGCCAGTCGTCAGCAAGAACTGCGTGTGTCGCTGTCGCTTCGCAAATAAGTGCGCTCAAGGGGCACACTCAGTTGAATGGCTCACACTCGGGCAACACTTATCGTTAGGAGAATTTCTCATTGCTGCGGAAGGATTATATCGTGTGCAATTTTTGTGGAGCAAGACGTTTACATCGGTGTAGTTAATGAACACCAGCTGGCAGCGACTATCTAGCTTGCGCCTACATCCAGGGCCTACAGGGAGAGGACAAATCAACAAATGATGATATCAGCATCCCGGACGCGTCCGCCTATGTGTCGTAACTTCGGCATAGGAACATTTGCGCAAGATCACGTCCCATTTGAGCATTGGTGTTCTTTATAGCCTTGTGTCTCTACTATTCTGTCCTTCCGCACACACTTATTCCATGGTGGCTCTTAAAGGGGCACTGACACAAAATTTTGAAGGCGAGATAACGTCGGAGATAGATTGGTGGGAACACATATACATCATCTGCAAAATATCAGCGGCGAATACAGCCTAGAGCATATTTAAAATAAATTTTGAAGTGTGCGAAACGCAACCGAGCAGCCAGCAGAGGACCACGCGCAATTGTAAATAAACAACATCCAAACACGTCACGAGTTTGTGTTTGCCGCTTCCGCACTACCGGCGTTTTACGCGGGCTCGCCCGGCTCGCCGCTCCAATCGGAGGGCCGGAGGGCGGAGCTTCTGCTCTCGAGAACGAACGACCCGATCGTTGGCGGCGGAGGCGCCGTGATTTCGTCAGCTAATCGGGCAGCTGGCCGCGACCAAAGTTCTACAGCGATTCCAGGCACTCTGTTTCTATTACTGTTTATTACCATTGGATGCGAAAACGCGCCGGAGGCACGAATAGCCCACTGAGCTAGCCGCACGGTCGCTGTGCAGGCGGCGGCCACGGCCGCGAAGTGGCCCAGGCCGGCGCAGGTAGCTCGAGTGATAGCTTGTTACCGCTGCACGAAATTGTCCCCAAGTCCCGACCATAGTGGCTTACATGAGAAAGGAGTTAATGATGCGATGGCGGGTTGCATTAAAAATTGTCATCTGCACCGCTTACGAGAGCGGCACTCGAATATCCGCCGCAGTGCTGAGCGAACACACCTGTAGGCGGACCTGTAGGCAGACCGGCCGGCTGCTCCCAGCGCGCGTCTTGCCACCCACCGTCTCGAGCGTCGCGCGTCGTTCTTTAGCCGCAGTAGCATTTGCACTCGCAGCGCCTGCGTCACATCCACGGTCGCTTTTTAATTAAGCGCCTCACGAGATCAGTACGTGGGGGCATTCGCAGAAACTGCCGTCGATGCGGATTCGACAGTGCTACGGCGGCTCTGCTCTGTGATATCCCTCCGACGGTCACGTGGTCAGCTTTGTTCACACAAAATCCACAAAATCCACCGTTTCACGGCACTCGCTGAAACCGAAACTGCGACTGGCCGCATTTAAAATCCCTCTAATTAAACAACCGTCGCACTCTGAAGCAAATGAGGTTTCTACAGGTTATAAGTAGGTCACTAGCTACTTATCGCAACGAAAAAAACAAGATGCTAAATTTTTGTGTCATTGCCCCTTTAACTACATACTGCGTTCTCATTGATGGAAGGCTCTCTCTGCGGTTACACGATAGTCGATGTAGTTTTGAAGAAAGCGCGGTTGTGCAAAAAAGGGTCCGCATGAAGAACATAACGAATAACGAACTTTCGATGTTCAAGGGGTGATCCGTAATTGCGACGCGGTCACGTACGCGGTTCGTCGAACACGTTTTCTGCGTGAGGTAGCTAAACGGTCGCGCACTCCCTGATATTTGGCGCTTTTCTCTGCTCCCGCAAATCGCCTTGCGAAAGTGCATTCGCGGTGTTTTATGGCTTGGAATGAACACCAAAATAAACGATTCGGCTACGCATGACCAAATAATCGGTCGTTAAACCCCACGATTAGCGTACTTGGTTTATTTTACTGACACTCCTGAAACAAACAGGGGGCCCCTTCGGCTTCCCCTATCCCAACTACAGCCTAAAAAAGAGAAATCCAGCTCACTATCGATCCATACGCATTTATTGACAAGAAGGGCCATGAATCCTGTCCAGGTTCCGCTGTTCATTCTTCTGAGAATTAGGCTGGGAAGTAGTAAATGTTGCATTATCGAGACGAAATGCTTCATGCAGAGTACATTTTTTGCCGCCTCGACAAACTGCTGTACATCTCGTGATCCTTAATACTTCACGCCGTTTACCCAACATTAGTGTGAAGTGGGGTATCTTACAGGCGACAAAATGTTGTTCCGCAAAACAGTTAACACGACTCCCAATATATTTTCTCAGGAAGGGAAGGTACAGTCACCAAACTTTCAATATTTGCGAACCAGCTTGATTGCCCCTGCGAACATAACCTTATGTCCTTGCCTCGCAAGTGGGCGGAGCTCAACATTCCTCGAGTTCGCCTGAATAAGCGCCTTTCCTGATTGTCTTGGGTTCACGCGTAAGGCTGCACCACGAATCACGCCTTTTTGCACGATCTTTCTGCGAACATACCACGTCCCGGTGTGTTCGCAATCGCAACGGCTGCGCGCGCTGCACAGCCCTAGTCAACAACCGAAATAGGCACTCGAGCCGGCTTTTCGCAATTTGATCGGGAGCCCCGCCTTCTCAAAAGTTCTCCCCCACCAGTACTGCGGGAGATTTAAAATATACTGCAATGCATCACCCGCTGTGTACATGCATCTAGCTCTCTTTCGCGCGAAACGTTTGAAGCGCGCCCTACACAGTCCCCACTCTGTGTAATACCATATAGGTGTTCTCACGTGTACGTGCGCGCTAAACTAAAGAGGCTGCCGTGGAAATCTCGTACGTGTATCCTTCCCAGCAACTCTCCACGGAGTGCCGCAATCCTGCTCATGGACGTGCTTTTCCGTGGGTTTGGCTGGCTAACAAATGCGCCGAGCATATTCTTTTAGCGACTGATTGCTCTTTTCATGTTCACGGTCAATGACACCTGGCCTGGCAGCAAGTGGGAGCAGAGTGCTCTCGCGTGTAAAATTGCAGTTGCGGCAGATATGGTGAGCAAATTCGCCGAAGCGAACGGTTTCGGCGCGTCTTCACAGTCGAGAATGCAACTGCCAGGGGTGCTATTCCACAAGGCCCGAGATTGAGCGGAACTCGGGAGACACGAGCTCTACGGACGCCCAATTAACATAATGGTAATATTTAGAGGCGGAGTTCAAGCGCTTTAGATTATTGAGGTGACTTAAGCGGCCCAGGGCAGCGTGCTCCAAGGGGGCGCGACTAGGGCGTGGCGCATTTCTCAGGGCATTCCCTCGCTCAACTGTTACACTGGTGGCTACTGGGGGCTAGCAGATCCAGCTACTTTATCGCACTTTTATTTTAGTATACTCTACTTCGCTACACAGTTCATTTATTCTTTATTTCCGGCGTTCATATCAGCTTTATCTTTGAATTTTTTCCTCTTAAAAAGCAGTTGCTGCCTAATTCCGCCGTCGATGGCAGACAATGTAATCACGTAACTAAAGCCGGCTGGCAAAAAAAGAAAGCGGATGATGGAAACGCGCCACGTTCAAAATAATGTGTGACCGGTGTTACGTTATCGAAACCATTCGTCTGCTTTTCGATACAACATTTCCTTGGGGCATTTAAGTCTGCTCAGGCGCTTTGAAGGCGACAGCTTGGCGACACTTATTAATAACTGAAGTTATTAATAAGGAACTTAAGTTATTAATAAGTGTCGCCAAGCTGTAAACAATTGATTGTTTACTGGGTCAGTAAAGAATTAATTGTTTACTGACACATTGTACTTGCGTCTTTTTCCACGCTTTCATTTCTTTGCCTTCTGGCACAAATCACTTCGACTGGCTTCTTTTCTGCAATACAGTGTTTGCGTCAGTTTCTTCTCTTTGATTTCTTAATGAACTACTTCACCAAGCAGACGGCCACACGTCACAGCCTGCCTAGAATCGGGATTCTGTGAGGCTGCAGCTGTCCTATTCCCGTAATCATCACGTCCAGGTGTCACGTGGCACGCACCCTGCTTTGTTACTAACAGTTCGATTTGTAACCAGCAAATACCGAACGGTATCCTATAGGGCCTTAGCCATTTGGGGTGAGAAATAGTCCTACCCTGCTTCCCAATCCCCTTTTTCTTCTCCTACCCACAGGGTGGTTTACCCTCCTCTCTGCATTAAAGTGACTCCTTCATTCATTATTTATTTATTTACAATACCGCCAGTCTCTTTCCGAGATCATAGCAGGTGGGCATACAGATTGCAGGTAGCGCATAAATACATTAGTACAACATGGCAAAACAGAAAGAGGAATCCAATGCAATGATAGTCACTACCAAATTATTAGAGCTAAAGGTATTCAAAGTAAGGTTCCGTAATTATAGTTAGGAATGAGTAGGGATCTGAAATTCTACGGACACCTTGACTGACGTCGTGTGATTACATGATTGACGCGCAAGCCAGCTTCAGGGCTCCGGTAGGTAACGTTAAAGCGATGAGTGAGCTGGAGGGGTCGAAATTTCTCCAAGCAGTTTCGATTGGTTTAGAGTTGCCTTGTTTATTATATAGCCTGACCTCAGTCGTTACAAGGAATGACCACCGAACAGGCGGCCTTATTGCTTTTCATGTAGTCTATCCTTACATTTTAGCACACTTTTTATTTGCATATTTTGTGTAAACTTAACAACCTACTCCCGCTGCAGTTTACTACTGGCCTAACGCTGGGAAAGAAAAGTGCATACTGAATGGCTGGTTTAAGAGGTTTAGTATGGCATACATTAACTCCACGTAGCGCTTATGTAAAAACTCAAATACCTATCGGCTGTCAAGGGGATCAAGACCTCTTGTCCGCATTGAAAAACTACCGGGTTCGTGGTTTGGCGCTGCTCATCAAGGATAATTTGCCTCGTAAGGAGTACCGGAAATAACTACCCGTATTTTGACAATTTGCATTGAAACAATATATCCCACAATTTATAGGTACCACATGAAATCATAAATGATTATCATCATTTGAGTGCTGCAGGTCCTCGCGTCTTCTATATCCCGCTAAAAAAAAATTGCTCCGGTCACTTAAGTATGCTTACGTGCTGTGAGGTCGAACGTCTGGCGATACTTATAAATACATCTTAATTGATGCAGTGAATTTTCGTCTCTTCGTTTCTTTGCCTCTTGGTGGATACAAGTAGAACATCGCTTTTTTTCTTGGTGTTTGTAAGTATAAGTGCACGCTAAATTGAAGAGACAACCTATTATGCGGTGCTGGAAAGAGTCGCATCGAAATCTAAAAATCTGTCTTAATTTTAGCGTGCCGTTATTAAAGTGCACAAAACACTCAGTAAATCAAATAGAGCGGCCGGATGATTAAAGTTGAGATGCTTCGATCATTCCACTGCATAAATATCAAATTAGTCTGATCCAGAAAAATAAAACCACCGATTTGAACCCCTTAGGTTACGAACCCCTCGGAAAGTCTACCTCACCCACGTCCTAATAGTAGCACACATCGTGTATCTCCAGTTTTCTGGGATATTTCATGTCTGATCACGGCGAATCACTCGTGAAGGACGTTTTATCACTCGACCCTGTTCGAGTGTGCCTAATGTTGGTGGATCTAAATAACGCTAATGAAACTCTTCTTTTTAGGGAAGATGTACCATGGTATGCTGCATTCCTGTTCCACACAGAGTCGAAGAGATTCTTAAAATCGATTTTCCCGCGTAAAATTATTGCGGTATATTCCCCTCAGCCGAGTCGACGAAACACATAGAACGGAGGACCAACTCAGAATACCGAGAACCGCGATATTCCAAGCGAGAGAAAGGGCAGACATACTCACTCACTCACTCACTCACTCACTCACTCACTCACTCACTCACTCACTCACTCACTCACTCACTCACTCACTCACTCACTCACTCACTCACTCACTCACTCATTCACTCACTCACTCACTCACACGCACACTCACTCACACGCACACTCACTCACTCACTCACTCACTCACTCACTCACTCACTCACTCACTCACTCACTCACTCACTCACTCACTCACTCACTCACTCACTCACTTTCATCCTGGTGCATCCGTTGCCCTGTGTACAAATAAAAAGCCACGAGCTCCTTGGTTAACTCTCTGCTCGCGGCTACTCGTCCGAAAGCGCTTTCCCGCGTCTCCAGGCGCTCCTTATCACACTAATCAGCCCCCGGCTGCTAGCGAGCACGAAAGACGGGAAAACTTCGGGAGCGCCGAGTAAGTGTGTAGTGCTAGAAAGTGGTAACGGAGGGTGGAGAGTAACGGGCGAGGGAAGCGATCAGGTAAGAGCGGTACAGGACAACCCGCTAACGAGGACAAGCACAATGGGCCACGCGATGACAACTTCGAGCTTCCTCGCAACTCCGATTGTTTGCTGCTCCGATGGAGAACTGTCTATAATTTTTCTATTTCCCCTCGAGAGAGCCGCCAGGGAGGCGCTTACAACACACTACATGCTGCCTGCCTCTTTTCTGTGAAGGCCTCCGAATCGACTCGATTCCTGCAACACATTCTCGCTGTGCCGAAAAAATTGTCCCAACTCGGCTTTGGAGCTCGGTGCCCGTGCTTTATGGGCCCCTAGACATCGAGGACATCCTTCCCTACCTAGACATCGAGGAAACTCACGCACTACTTTCAGATTTTTTGCGCAAAAAGAAGTTTGTGAGCAGCGTGCCTCTCGCTCAATTGCCATGTATGCATTTTTGTATTTATTGCCCAAAAGAAAGAAAGGAAGGTCCACCAACAGGCGTAAATTGTCTCGCCTAGGGGCGGTCACCGGAACGCCTGCTGGTGTAGGGGAGGTGGGATAGGGAGGAAAGAGTACATAGGAATAGGGGGATAAGGTAGAGGGCTAACGTAAATATTACAACATGGGCAAGAATAACATATATACAACGTTAGGTGAAAGAAAAAAAAACAAAAAAAACGAAACACTAGACATAAATAAATATCAAAATGCAGGACACGAAGGAGTAGCAAAAAGGACACCTGCACACATACACACGCACACACACACACAAATACACACACAGGAATTCTACACTAGCAGCTACACTCCCATGCGACCCGGGCTGTTACGTAAAGTTGTAGCTTAGTGCGTTCTGGAGCCCCGAGGCCCCCAGGTATGCTCCCAGGGCCTCGAGCACTTTGTCCCACTCCCTGGCACTTCCTGGGGGCCAAAGCAGTTCCTCGAGCAGCCGCACCCCTCGGAGCACGGCGAGAAGCTCCGCCCGCCCTGCCGCAAACTTGGGGCACTCGTACAGTACATGCGGCAGGTACTGCACGGGCGCTCGGCAGTGAGTGCAGGCGGGACTGGCCACCCGCCTCAGTCGGTGCTTCCGCTCTACCGTCCACGCAGCCCCCATGCGGAGGCGCAGGAAGGCCGAGCGCAGTCGACGAGGCAGGCGTTACGCCCGCACAGGCGGCTGACCCCCTCCGACACGCAGCCGCGGGTCTGGATGCCTGGTGCGGAGGTGTCGCTGGATGAGCAGGCTGGCGTCATCCGCTGCCGCCTGGGCCACTATGTCCGAGGGAGGCAGCGCGTGTGCCCCGGCGGCCAGCTCGTCCGCCCGCTCGTTTCCGTCCAGACCGATGTGGGCGGGGGCCCACTGCAGGCACAGCCGAGTGCCCCGGTGCGCCAGCTGCACCGCTTTCTCCCGGATGCCCCGCACCAACTGGGAGTGCGAGTCGCAGTCCCGTAGACGCGCCAGGGCCACCCGGAGTCGCACAGCAGGGCACAGCGCTCGGGCAAGGGCTCCACCTCCAGCATCAGGTCCAGGCCCAGTCCAACACCCACCAGCTCAGCTGTGGCCGAAGATGAGGCATAGGGCAGCCGCGCCAGCCGGGTGGCCTCTCCCAGCACTGCGGCCGCTGCGGCCGACCCCTGCTGCTGCCGCACCGAGCCGTCCGTGTAAACAAGGGCGTGGCTTTCGAGGTCGCAGCCATCTTCCTATATCCCCTTTTCCGAGCGGCTGGCCGGATGAAGATAACGTGCCCTTCTTTCTCGAAGCTAGCTACTTCACAAATTTCCCTTTGAGGACGCCACCGCCTCCTTTTGTTGTCAATGTGTACATTCTACGCTCGGAGTGCTCTTCCCGAGCATCTCATCGTTCGGGGGCCAGCGCCGGCGGCGTTAAGCAATGCTGCCGCCCGCAAGCACGTGCACGCAGTGTCGTTGAAGTGCCGCCTTTTGTGTCTTGTACCCCTTTCTCGTTCTGCACTTCTTCGGTTCCATTGTTTCCCCTTTTCGTTCTTTTTACCCAGCACCTTCTAAAATTAGCCCACGCACTGCCTATCCCCTTCTACACTCATCTCCTCGCTGGTTACCATCTTCACAGGCGAGACCGCGCCTTATAACGTTTGAGCGACTTCTCGCATGCTTGCTTTGCTGTCTGACCCCATGCTCTCGATAATCTGCGTCTTCTCTATCATCCAAGCCGTCTTTCTTTTCTAATTAACTCCTGCGTCTAGGCTCCAAACTACCCTTCCGCCTTTCAAGGTTGGCGGGCGCCGTAGGAATATGCCAGCCAGCGGCACCACTGCCTGCTGCGATTTTTTCATTTCACGACGACGCGTTTTCACCCAGCGGCTCGTCGAACGAGGCGCGCTAGCGATACCACACCCGCGCCACGAGAGCGTGTGTTAACCCCGCTCCTGTCGTCAATGAAGATGACAGTATTTCTTGCCCCTCAGTCTGTCGTTTGAATCAGCCATGGGTATTCCTTGTGAGCATGCTCCAAAGAGTTTTACTCACACAATTTTAATTGAAGCGTAAGGGATCGGGGAGGACAGCACGTGGGTAGAGGAGAGAAGAGTAGGATGACACATGGGATGTAGACCGCGAGGTGTGACGTGGGGAATAAAATAGGGAAAAGGAGAAGAGCATGGAAAAAGGCGTAGCCGGAAAAAAGGTAGTGAGTTGGAGGTTGAGGAGTGCGATTGGAGGGCGGTAATATGAAGAGGTGGGGTAGGATAAGGGGGTGGAAGGAGAATCGCTGATGATGGTGGATTAAAAGAGGGAGAGGGAGCGGAGAAGTGGTGTGAGGCAGATAGATGTGTAAGGAAGGGGAAATTAGGGTAGATAGAGAAGAGGCAACGAAGATGAGGGAAAGAAATTAACCGAGGGAGCCCGGTCGGGGAGGATAGGGGAATCACGAAATGCAGTTGGAGGGGCAGTGGAGACGCGAGGGCAAAGAGAGGAAAAAGGGCGAAGGAAATTGTAAGGGTTGAGATTTAAGGGAGGAACGGGCGGAGGATATGGGGGAGGAAAATATGCTGGAGGAATGGTAGGGAGGGAGGAGAAGGATTGGGAATATTGGAAATAGTAAAGGGAACTAAAATAAAAATGTGAATTCGCCGCTCCGGCGCTCGCTGAAACGCGCGGGCACCAGCGGAAGCAGATGCGAGAAACGCATTCTAAACGATCTCCAACGGGGGATGACGTCACGTGGTCCAGGATTGCCGGACCTGACGCTTAGACTGAACGCCCTTTTGACTAGACGACAAAATTCAAATTCGCAACCAACGGGATTCTCTTGTCGTCTTTACAAGTCGGGGGTCTCGGAAAATGAATCTGTGTTTTAGAATTTCTTTTTCGTCTTCCAAACCCGTTGGGAGGCCTTTTGTCATTTTGAGTTTGGGGACCTTTTTCTGGACTTCCAAGAGCCGCGCGTCAATTTACACGTTCGTGCTTCCTCACGAAAGGAGTATGTCCTCACTGTCAAAAAGGGAAGAAAGCAGGCAAGGCAAAAACGGGGCACAGCGGACGTGCCGCGGCTGCAACGTAGACGACGGCCGCACGGCTGGCAGCACTGAAGCCGTGCAGTTGAGGGTAGAGCAATCAGGAAAATTCGACGCTATCTCAGCGACGCGACTTTGAATGCGAAACATGACCGCGCGAAGTGAAAACTTCGTTTTCACTTCGGTTTCGTAGTTTTACCTAGATGAGCTTTCATTCTAACCCGCCAGGCATCAACGCTGGGGAGTGTGATCGGGTAATGGGAAGGGTGAACTAAATGTTTGGGAAAAGCGAAAGAGCGCACGAAGAACCGGCTGTGAGAATTTTCCTATTTCTTTTCTCTGCCTTCACCCTCCTCCTCCCCAGTGTTTGTCATTTTATTGCTTCGTAAAAGTTGCCCGACTATCTTTCGTTCCTGCTAGCGTTCTTCCTTTTTCAATTTCGTGGCTGTATGGCTTCTTCTTACCTCCACATTTGGCTACGTTTCTTGTTTTTCGGTGCGAAAAATACAGGTCAAAGAAGCGACATCACAACGTCTTCGTGGTTCTTAGCCAAAACTGGGGAAAAGCAAGCAGCAGGTTTTCCCTGAATTTGACGCCGTCACCGGAGTGCACTATTGTGAAAAACACATTTTTTTTTTTCACCTGGAATTTGTCGCCGTCACCGGAGTAGCGGCCGAAATCGGATTGGCTGATTGTGTCGGTACACATGCTTAGCGGCATTTTCCATGTTCCAACGTAAAATGTATTAAAAATAAGAACCAAAGTAACAAAAAAAAATTGTTAAGCAACAATGCGCTTCTCATTTTGAGGCGACTACAGTAGCATTATGGTCTAGGGGCTGAACGTGTCATCTTATTATCGTAATTTTTTTTTCTTCTAAGAAACCGAAGTTTTCTATGTCTCAGTGATGGCGAATGTTGCGTCGAAAACCCACTGCCGGAAAATACAGCTAGTTTTTAAACCCCCTCAAAAAACAATTGACTGCTCAAGGCTCGAATCCGTAAAGTTTATAGCAAGGGTGCCAGTTAGCCTGTAATTTCGTTCTAAGGCGCGTCTATTTCACAAGTGCTAACAGTCATATTTTTAAACGGGCCTCAATAACCTCGCGCGTACGTCCACTTTGGAAAAATACTTAAAATTTACTACCCAATTTTCTGCAAGGCGTAATCCCAAGATGTATATCAAACGTTTTTTTTTTTTTTTCGAAAGAATAACCGCCCAAAGTTAGTGAATTTGTGTAGCGTAAGGGAGATAAGAGCTTGAAAGATACCTTTACTCAAAACGAAGAAATTTCGCCTCACGCTAGAACAGCCGCCAAACATGCCACGATTAGCATTGATAATATAATACCTCCCCAAAGCCATAAAGCAAGCCCGTCAAACACTGCAAAAAATGATCGATACTAGCTTCGCTGCGACCATAGAGTTTCTTACAATGTTATTTGTATGAAACTCTATGGCTGCGACGCAACGCATACTGTCCAGCGACATTTCCCGCCTTTTTGCGTACGAAGCGACTCTTACATTTCTGGCCCACCGTACGAAAACTCTAAATTATGGATACCGGGCAGACGTAGTATTTGACAACAAATAACTCTATATGGTACACCATCTCAGATAAACAGTCGTTGACACCTCTACCAGCTCCACCAAGCGCCAAAGGTGCTTGTGTCATGAATGCCACCAAAATTGTAGGAAATGAGCGGGCTGACTTCCTGTCACATAATTGCTTGACCCCATCACCCCCGCCCAGCTCCCAAGTGACCCACGGGCCACACGAATGCCTGAAAAGGAGGATCTTCGACGCCGAAAGCGTGTTCTTACACCTCCGCGTTTGGCTCTCCTTCCCCTCAACCTTACCAGGATGGAGGGGGTCGTACTACGAATGACCCGATTGGGTGTGGCTCTTACTTCTGCCAGCATGCATGGATGAAAAGGGGACTACTGAGGGCATCTGAAAAGTCCAACCTGGGCACATGAAACGGCTCCCAGAGACCTTCAGCATCTAATTTGGACATGCCCTGGAACCAAGGACATTCGAAGGAAGTGTTTGACAGAGCAGGACTAGGTTTGTGGCAAGACACGCATGACCTTCAGTGGCTCCATGGTCCTTCCAACGATTCCTTGCTGGAGTATATGCGGGAGGCTATGCAAGTTTCCTGGATATACATCGGGCTCGGTTAATATCTACTAAGCCTTGAGGCTACTGAATAAACGAAAACACAACAACAAAATCAGCCGGCGGATATAGTACTCAAGACGAACTCTGTAAGACCGTACTTGCAGGCCGTAATTGTTTACAAACAAACAAACAAACAAACAAACAAACAAACAAACAAACAAACAAACAAACAAACAAACAAACAAACAAACAAACAAACAAACAAACAAACAAACAAACAAACAAACAAACAAACAAACAAACAAACAAACAAACAAACAAACAAACAAACAAACAAACAAACAAACAAACAAACAAACAAACAAACAAACAAACAAACAAACAAACAAACAAACAAACGGGCCTTCAAAAATAAATCTCGAGCTCACAAGCGAGCTCGAAAACCAGAGAAATAATAATGGCATAACAAGTTTCGTGCGTTCCGTTTATTTTAGAAGTCTGCTGAAGCGGGGCTGGCCTTTTAGAACGCTGATGTTGAAGCTAATGCGAACCAGAATGTCAAGAGCAAAATTTATTGCAAATGTACTGTCAAGAGCAAAAGTTTACGGACAACCAAAGCAGCAACTTTGGGTTATTTCTCTGCAGCACGGCAGCCGCATGTTATATGTTTATTCTTTTTTTTGCAATACTTTAGTAATAATACGACATCTCACGTGCATACGACAATTTTTGGGCTGCTACTGAACAGAAACAACCCAAAATCGCCATTTTCGTGGTCCGTAAGCATTTGCTTATGGCTGTACGTCCCCCAACTTTAAGAAATGCCAACAAGTTATTTCGGGCGCTCACTTCTCCGTGATCAGGGCTCCAAGGCTACGAAAACATTCGATGATGGACCCAAGAGGCTGAAAATGGAAGCTGTCAACGATTTTGCAACCTTACAGCAATACCAACGCCTGAAAAGATCCCCATTTAAAACCCTTCCTCCTTTCGCGCCCGGGGGAGTGCCTCTTCAGCATACCGCGGGGTGATTTTTACCTAAGATAAAAAAAGAGTTCTGACACTTCCCCCGACGTTCACTTCCGGTTTCGTTCTAAGAAAGGCCTAGGTGGTTTATTGCTAGCTAGAAAGATTTTCTTGTTTTCCATATAAAAAAGGAATAGTAACATATAAGCAAAGCCATTCTTTTAAGAACGATATATTTAAATGCAATGCAAGAACCCCTTAAGGGTGGCAATACAAATGTATTATAGATATATAGAGCAGCGCCGAGAAAAGTAATTATGCCTAGAATTTTTTTATTACTTTTTTCCCTGCAGTGCTTTCATGCGAGGAAAACTCAAGATGGCATGGTGATATTCCGGGACACTAATGAGCGCGTACCACACCCCTGTTTGCGGTCCTTCGTGCTGTCTCATACACCATCTTGCGAACGTAGCACCGTTATTTCTACATATATTTTTGCGCTTGATTCTCGAATGTACAGCAGCGCTCACTGAAATTAAAATGAGATACGTTGAATAAATTGAGACAAAAGTTGTGATTATAGATTCGCCTAATTGTACGAAAATTCTTACCCAGGCAAAAACTAGGCTCTATTTTCGGACGTATGACTTCTTTCCTTGCGATGCGCGTGGATCTGCTCTTTGCGAGGTCAACTTCACTGCACAGTGACGTCAATTTAGGCTGCGTATTCCCTGCTATACGAGCTCCTTCATTAAAGACTGCGAAGGTTTCAGTAATAAGGCCTTGAATGTAAGTAAAACTGCTTTGTTATGGAGCACGAGCATCTCATTAGACCGACATTGGGTGACAAAAGGGAATGAGTTGGCTGAGCTAGGAATACGGAATTTTTGTAGTGGAACAGTGGACGTCATGAGTGAATTCTGGCAGAGGCTACAGACTTCAATCACATCTGGTGACCCAGAGACAGAGATATATAAATCTGTTTTATTGCACGGATGGACGAACGGACGGAAAACATCCTTATTGTGCACATGAGAGGAAGGAGAGAGAAAAATTTACGTCACGACCATCAGGTGCAGAAATTAGGGCACCCGCTCGGACAATGAAAATTTCCATTGTGCTACTACCAGGTGTGCTGCGCTCCGTAGTAACCTTTTTGTGTCAGAAAGGATGTGAAATATAATGCATAATTAATTGGAACAAAACATATAGGGCCGGTTCCTCTATTTCCGTTCCGGCGTCGGAAACAAAATACAGTTAGTAAAAGCATCCGTCGGCATTAGTTATCCCAAAATTATGTTTCTTGCTCTGCGTAAATGGCTGTTGTTGGGACTGAAATCCGCTCTTCTATCTGACGTGTCAATGAAGCAAAAAATTTTTTTTTCGTAAAACACACGTCATGCGTTGTTCCTCTGTTACGTGGGTAAATATGTGAGGAGGAAGGGTAAACGCCTGTGCGGAGCAGTTATTTTTGGGGAGCAGGACCTCTTTAAACCTTCCGAATTCTTGGGCTCTATACCTCGCGTATTTTAGGCGGAATAGTGTCACAAAAGCGTTTCCAATCCGTTAGGATAGCGTGACTACTTGCGAAAGGGTTGACTTCGAACGAACGGAGAGGAACCGAAGGCAGACCTTGATCCTGAAGGGGTTCCTTCAGGACCTGTTTAATACTCGATCAGACGAAGTGCAAAACGACGTTCAGTAGATAGGGCTGCAGGAGAGATACTCAAGCAGTCAACAAAAACACGACCGTACCGGGGTGACAACACATCGTCTAGTTTTATGGCTACCCATGCGAAAGCACATATCAACGCCTGCTATCTAGATTGAGAACATGCCGAGATTTTATGCATGCACCACGAACATTCTATAGACATCGGCGACGTAACAACGGTTCAAAGCACGCATGCAGTGGAAGTGCGGCTGAGGGGTTCCTTCAGGAAGCGAAGGAAAAAAATAAAGTGGGAGCGAAGTCAAATTAAAAACTACATCCAATTTGATGGCAGGCAGCACCCTGGGGCAGATGACGGGGCGTTTTTGTTTTCTTCTTTATTTGGTTACGTTTCGTGTGCGGCCACCAGGCGAGAGGTACACCGCACATGGGTGATGATCGCCCAAGACACCAACGCAGGAACGTCCACCGCAAAGCACTCATGGTTATTCCCATGCTGAGAAGTCATTTGCATATGCAGAGTACCGACCCGGGTTACTTGGGCGCCGAGCTGTCGGCGTCAATAATAAAGGTTACTGTTCGAGGCCTGACGGCTACAGGATTCGCCGCACACCGTACGCCATCACCAAAACCAGTTTTCGGACCATAATGACCCAGATTTTTTGAAGTAAGCGTCATAACCACTCATAACTCTTCGCCAAAAAAAAAAAAGAAAGAAAGAAACCTGAACTTCAGTGATTCGTGCGACTCGGCCGTAGCAGGCGGGAGATCTCCCCGAGACCGAGATAGTTCGGAACAGTTGCTACTCCTAAGGATGCTTTCTATTCAGCATTATAAGCTAGGTGTATACATACTTTTACCGTCGGTAAATTACCTACCTTAGTTTCTGGCTTTCATTTAAGGAAGGCGCAATGGCAAGCTATGGCTTTCAAAGAAAAAATTAAAGTATTCAAGCAAGAAAAATGTGCGCTCACAGGCCTTGATGGCTTGTTAGTGCACACGGGTCGGGAGCTCTAATGATGCTTGTCGTTACGCGTTTGGCTTCTCATGGCGTTTTTTTCTTCAGTGTTGTTGTGCATAGTTCAAGCTTTTCAAGAGTCCCGTTCTCGTAACTGGGACTTTGTAACAATAGAACATGCTGTACCGCTAGGCCCCGAGACGGGAAATGTCCGTATTCACGCAGCGAAATATATCCTCGAAATTCCTCAGTGAAAAGAGTTTTAGCATTCCGTGTGCTCCGTCCGTTCCGTGTTTACCGTGTTGACCGGGACCGGACTGCACCTGCGCGCGCCGGCACGGCCAGGAGGAAGCCCTTCACCCTAACGAATGCGCGGGCATGGTGAGGGCCGGCCCGCCGAACTCATCCACCCTACCGGAACGAATGCCGAAGTTGCCACTCGGGTCCCGGTCAACACGGTACGAACGGAAGAGACGGACGACACGGAGTGCTAAAAGTCTAAACGGCGAAATCTCCCTGCATACCCTGCGACTCGCGTGACGGGTCTAACAGTACAGATCACAATGCGATAATTTTCACTGAGGAGTAATTAATGCAGACGCAACAGTTTGTGTGAATCTCGGCTGTGCCGGCGGTATATACGATCGAGAGGGTGACGGTTGTATTTAATGCATAAGCATATTTTGAAAAGTAGCCAACAGCACATATCGTTCGACGCCCTGCGCCTGCACGAAAATGCGCAATGCGCGAAGTTGAAACATTTTATTGTCACGATAAACCAGACGGACATCATTGATTGAACGAAGTTTTAACAAACCAAAAAATACAAAAATGAAAGCCTTTAATATATAAAGAAAGGAAATAAAAATGTCTATTTTATACACCGGCTTTTAGACACCGGCCTTTTAGAATAAATAAGTGTCAAAAAACTAACCGAAACGCAAATAAAAAATCGGGCCCCAACTGTGTAACGCCCTGCACTTGCAGAATAATGCATTACCTGGTGAAATTACGCCTTTAATTTTTATAATAGAGTTACTTTGCATGGTTTTTCGAAGGTTAAAAAACTTTAAATAGAGAATAAGTGGTTTAGGAGCGCGTAAACATTAGTACATAACTATCACAATTTCTTTACATTTTAATATTAGGATTTGTGCCTGGGCTCCGAGGCGAAAATGGTTTATACATACGTACTGCACAACGTATTTCCGGAGCTATCATTACGACCGAATTTACAGCAAGCCCTTGTTTGTCAAGAGCGTCAGGATGGTCGCGGTGTAGTGACCGGGATCGAGACCGAGCTCACAGAAGTCCGCGGCCGCCATTCCGCTACTGCTGGCTTCAGGCATCACCGGAGCGGCTTGCCCCGGGCACGCCGCTCCGACACGAGCAAAGCATTTGTGAAGCACGGTGCTTCACAAATGCTTTGCTCGTGTCCAGGGCGCCCTACTCGGTGCGATCATCTCTCATCACCCACATGCAAATTTTTAAACTCATATATTGTACATGCACCAGAGTTGTCTGTGGTATCTCTGCGTCGTTATGATAACACGTAAGGTCAAGCGCTACCGGGTTACCGCTCAGAGAGATGAAAATTTTCAAGCAAGAACACTCGAAAACTAGCGTTAACCTTTCATAATCCCTCCGCTTTTATGACGCCTTCGTTGTTTGGAGAGGCAGTCTCGATGATAGCCCGATTGGCTTAACGGGACCCCGCAACGCTTTATCAAGTTTTTCGAAATCTAAATGTTTTCAGAACGCACTCGACGATCAAATCCAGTACTTAGATTAGGGGGTAGCACACTACTTAAGCCGAAAATTGCTGCTCTATGCCATCAGATAACTTAGAAACTTGCTCAAAATATTTTTCTCTCTTTCCCGGTCTTGGCGTTTTTGGACCGTTGAAATTACGTCATTAAAGCGGTATACGCCTCGAGCTTTGCGATCGTTGCGCCGCCTGCCGCCGCTTCTCCGCGGAGTTGACGGGATTAGCGCTGCGCGGCCCATAGGGGTTCATGCAGTGTTTTGGTTCTCTGTCGCTTCTTTTTGCCCTTCCAAGCTCTAAAAAAACTTGTTACGGTGACATCTGTAAGCAAACAGTACGTTTAGGTCACTTCAAAAGCAGCTGCGTCTTGGTAGGGTGCTCAAACACCAACAATAGCTATCCGAGAAAGCGGCTCTGCGTCCTTCTCGGCCGCTGTTACGGGCGTCGGCGAATTGCAGCAGCATACCACCACAGTCACCTCCGATTACGTCCGGCACAAGTGAATTTTATTGTCGCCTCGTTTATACCTGATACTGGAACAGTGAGAAGTGTGTTTTGTTTTGTAGCGCGGACAACGAATGCGGCCTCATTACGAATATATGCGTCGTAGAAAAATGTATTTCGGGGATGCGATTACCCAATACCTGATAATAACTTGTGCCTTTTATAAGAATATAAGCCACGCGAAAATGTTAAGTATATTCCAAGGCTCTGCGTCGTGAAAAATGTGCACTTATGCCTTATAGCAAGAACTAAGAAAAGTGAATTAAACCACTAAAAAATTAATGGTCTGCAAGTCCGGAAGAAACAAAATAGCTCGTACAGAAATTAAAAAAAAAAACTCAGTGCAGCTTCTGAAATGCTAAAGACGTTCGCATAAACTTAAGCCGGGTAGGACTTACGAGACCAAGTAGTGTGCGAAATGCACTTATTTTTCGCGAGACATGGGGATGGGGGACGGGATGGGGACGCTGACGTATCGTTGTGTACGATTGCGGAGCGAAATCAAGGAAAGAACGTTTTAGTAATCACACACACAAGCTACTCGTTCAAGTCACTCTAGTTTTTAGACTTCAACTAACAGCTGATCCCTCGGCTGATTCTTCAACTAACAGCTGAATTTATGTCCAGGGTAGTGATCAATATCTGAGGTATGATATTAGCATAACTGGCGTGCTGTCAGGTATGAGCGCTCCACTAGGTTATATAAGCGCACAAAACTGATTTACATCGTAGTGTATAGCCATGGCATGACCATCTGGGGATATTATGCTTACGGAGACACTGTTAGTAAATTTCAGGGCAGTGAAATCAGTCATCTCCATATGCATATCCCGGTTTCGCGACGCCGACCTGTGACGCACACTTGGCGCTTGTACAGACCGAATGCACCAGACTAAGATCGCGTCACACACATTTACACTCTCGTAAACACACCACATTTGCGAACAGAGTAACTGCTCCACATAAATACGTATTTCAAACGCCTACAAACGGTAAATTTCAGTCGTGAACGGGCCCCCAAAAGCAACGGTGACAGTAGGGAGCGGGCCGGCGACTCCCGCGGCTGCTTTCGAAACGGGCCGCTAGGGGGATTTCAGTGGCGCCCCTACAGGCCGCGCTCGAGGCGTATAGCGGCCATTGGCCGGCTTTCCTTCAGTTGCAGCAACGAACGCATTCGATAGCCACTTTAAAAAAAAAAAAGCCACAAAAGCAAAGGAAAAACTCAAGGCGAATCTGCCACGACGATCCAATCACAGAATGCCGCTCCGTGCTGGAGATAACTGTGTGTAGCTTTCCAAGTGCTTCCTGGCGCGAAAGAAAAATAAAGAGCGAAAGCATTTATCCGAATTGTTGCAGAGTCCCCTTAAAAACCTTTCCGCAGCTGTCATTTCTCCGCTTAGCAAAATGATTACGCTACGAAAGTGGACCACATGTATGAACGCAACGTCTTCGCAAAATGAGGTCACCCGACAAACCGAACGAAACAAACCTGAATATACGGTACTCATTATAGCGGAAAACTAGTGGTCGACCCATGGCGCTATCCAGGTATTGGGAACGAAGTTTCTGGGGGAAAATTTGTTGCCTGAATTATGGAAGACCCTGGTAATGGCCCTATATTTTCGGCTGGTTCCCGATTACGTAAATCGGCTTACAAAAGTTTCTTCGCGTACGTCCTCTGAGGGTGGAAGCACACGGGCTGCTAACATTCTCTCTTCTATACCGTGCATTTTGACCTTCCGTTTGCTTTTATTCAAGGCAGCCAGTGCAGCGCTCATATAACTGTCTCGAGGGAAGACCCACAGGGCCGTAACAAAGAACAGACTCAGACGAAGATTGGGCGCGTTACAGGATAAAAGTTTCCCTTCAGAGATGCGAAATTAGCGTTTACCTTATGGGATTACGAGCCGTGTTTGCTCCGGTTGCATAGCACCCCTAGTGTAAGAATCGTTTTTTTTTAAAGGAAGACACGTTCATTAAGCCCATTCTAAGCGTTTCCCAACTAAGCTCGTTATCTGCTTGCAAACTTCATAAAAAAAGAAGTGTCCAAATGAAGATAAAATGGGAGCGTTTTTAGTAGTCTCAGTTAGCGTCTAGGCGGCAGCAATGGAGCGAAAGCAGAACTCGGAAAGGTTTAGGAGTTATATATGTACTTACAAGGTACAGTAAAACCCGATTATAACGAACCCGGATAGAGCGAATTAGGCCATATATAGAACAAAACCAAATACGATACGAAAATGCGTGCTAAAAATATTCCTTATAACGAAGTTCACATCGGATATATCGAACTCGGTGCGCCTACAATTGTCCCCGAAATTCATTCGATCTCGGACCGGCGAATGAGATGTTGAGACTCGCATGGAGTGACGTGACGCCCGACACCTTCCGTAACTGTTTCCGACGCACGGAATTCACGACAGAGCACATCCAGTTAGCCAATATTGCTTCGATATTGAAGGACATGGACTTGAAGAGGTGCTAACGATATTTCCCCCAAAAAGAAAGTGAAAACAAAAATCACCGCTCTTTTGCGAAGTAAGCAGTTAAGGCGGACAGTAGGTTTATTGCATGCAATAAATATATTGTTTTGTGTAAAATAATTGCATACTTTGTGTGTTCGTTTCTCTTGTGAGATTGGCAGCGGGGGTCCATGTATTGCGAACTCGTAACAAAAAAATTCGTTATAGACGGGTTCGGCTATATCGAACTATTGGATATATCGAAATAATCACGGCGCATATGAGAGTTCGCTATAACCGGGTTTGACTGTAGTCGGGGTAGCTCGACGCTTAGAACTTGCCACGTGGCTCAAACATTATTTCGTCAATAGCTCTTCCTGTTTCTAGTCATTCAGTGTATTGCGGGAAGTGCGACAGAGGTGAGACAAATATACCAAACAGGGCAGCGCCAAAACGCGATGGAAGGGCAAGGTTCAAAGCTAATAGTATGGTATTTATGTACTTCGACGTGGACGCCCAAGAAAATAGCTACTGCCAAAGCACTCGCGAAAGCCCCGCAAACTTCGGCGCACGTGCACCACAGGACAAACCAGCAACATTGCATGCCCATTCAGTCTAATTGGTTGGCTTGTTTTGGTGGCAGCGAGGCGCATATCAATGTTGAGACCTTTATTTTTGTATGTTTGAACGGTGCAGTCGGCAGTTTGGAGTGGCCCGTTTAGACAGCGTGAATATCACCTTTCATATCAAGCTCTGGTATACACTGACGCTCTGCCCCTGATAAACTCGAAAGAGGGGGGAGAGTCTCCCGATGCAGAAAAAGAGGGGCGTGTTTTTATCCTGCTCATGGTATTGTAAAAAGATGCGGTTATAGTACTAGATAATCATCATCATCATCACCAGCCTATCTACACCCACTGCAGGGCAAAGGCTTCTCCCAATAATCTGCAATTATCCCGGTCCTGTGCTAACTGCGACCAATTTATCCCCGCAAACTAACTTCTTGATCTCATCTGCCCGTCTAACTTTCTATGCCCCCCTGCCAGGCTTGCCTTCTCTAGGCATCCACTCTGTTACTCTTAATGACCAACGGTTATTTTGCCTTCGCATTACATGCCCTGCCCACGTCCATTTCTTCTTAATTTCTACTAATATGTCCTTAGCACGCGTTTGTTCCCTTACCCACTCCGCTCTCTTCTTGTCCCTTAATGTTACCCCTATCATCTACCCTTCCATAACTAGATAGCCGCGATCAAAGCGTGCATGTGTGATTGGCGCACATATGCTTAACATGCTGCGGGTTTTGCGTCGTAGGCGCTTGTCCTAATGATGCTAGCCTTTCTAGGTGACTGGTAAAACTAAGGTTACCATGAACGGAGATATTCTTCACTTATCGCGTCGTGTACACAGGCTGAGGCGGTCAAAGAACCTTGATATACCAGATAGTGTGAACGAGTTCCAGAAAGCTAAAAAACAACTTGCCGCAATGATGGCTTCTGTAAAGGATTTTTTCTTTGGCACACAATAACACTCTTTACTAAAAAGTAATCCTCGTAAATTCTGGACATCAGTTTCACCGAGTAGCTGCTCTTCCGTTTCATTCTTGATTAACGGTGAAACCATTAAGGATGACCAGAAAATGTCCCATGCGTTTAATACTTACTTCCACTCTGCATTTTTCGTTGATAACCATGTTACCCCTGCGCTTAATTGCCATTCCGATATCGGCCCAATTTCTGATGTAACTATCAGTCATGCAGGTGTTTTGAACCTTATTCTGAACATAGACGCAAAAAAGGGAGACGGTCCCGATAGTATTTCAAACTCCTTTTTAATTCGGTATTCGTTATGGACATCTCGTTACCTTACCATTAATTTCAAAAGTGTTTATCTCCAGGTATTTTTTCCGGTGCCTGGAAATTGGCCAAGGTTCGGCAGATTTATAAGTCTGGTGATAAGCAGCTTTTGCCAAACTATCGTCCCATCTTGCTGACATCACATTCCGGCAAGTCGATGAAGCACATCATTTATAAACATATAATCGACTTTCTTGAGACTAACGCTGTTTTGTCCAATCTGCAGCATGGCTTGCGAATGGGACTTGGCCCTTTAACTCAACTGACGGAATTTACCCATGACATTTCTTCGAGTCTTGAATGGGGCTACCAGGTCGACGTAATATTCATTGACTTCGCCAAAGGTTTCGACACTGTTCGCCATTCTAAGTTGCTTATTAATGAACTCAGTGCCATCCTAAAAAACTCCGCTCTAGTAGATCTAATTGCCAATTTTCTGTTTAAACTTTCCCAGTACGTTAGCTTAAACTCTGGCAAATCACCTTTAATTAAAGTAACATATCAGGGGTACCACAAGAGTCCGTTCTTGGTCCTTTGTTATTTTTGGTTTTTATTAATGACTTGCCACAATGTATTACCTGTAAATTACGCCTCCACGCCGATGGCTTTGTTTCGTGCAACACCATTACCTCCGTTCAAGACCACCTCCTTCTTAATGACTCGTTTAGTACCTTTTACTTTTGGTGTGATACATGGCAAATGAATATCAGTTTCCGTAAAACAGTCACAATGTCCTTCAGCACCAGAACGCAGACTTCCGCTTTCAATTACTCTTTCAATGACCAAATGCTCCAAAGGATTTCAGATTATAAATACATTGGCGTGATTTTCACTACTAACCTCTCCTGGTCTAAACATATCAATTCAGTCTGCACCAAGTCTCTTTAAAAACTTGGTTACCTAAGACGTACTCCCAGAACATCCCCACAAGAAACTAAATTACTAATGTACAAAACACTAATTCGTCCAGCTCTTGATTATGCCTCTACCGTTTGGTGTCCGTATAAAAAAAGGAGAAATCAAACAAATTGAATCCGTGCAAAAACAAGCAATCCGTTTCATTTGTCGCCGCTATGACCGTAATTTTTCGCCAAGATTCGCCCTTACAACTTTAAACCTTGCCTCACTCTCTACGCGACGCGATATCAATTCGCTAAAATTCTTGCATGGTATCGTTCACTCAGTTAACCCCCTTTCCGATAACAGCTATTTTAAGTATGCTATGCCAACCATAACTCGAAATAATCATGCCCTTAACCTCACCCCATTTCATGCACACACCAATGTATTCAAATTTAGTTTTTTTTTTCCAAGAACTACAGAACAATGAATTTTACTGCCGGGTGAGATTAGGAGCGCATCGATAAATCAATTTCGGCTTTTTCTTGAAAGTCATGTCTAATAAATAGTTCCTTGCTTGGTTGTGTTGGTATGTGCGCACCGTCCTGCAGTCCCCCCTCATTGGATGTATAACAATGATTCTGTGTACATTGGCAGCTACAGGATCGGGATTTTGTTCTGAATAGAATTGCCATGTGTGTACGAGTGTATATTGTATTTTCTTGTTCCCTGAAGCTGATGCATTTTTAATCGCTGCTCTGTATTCCAACCACTCCTGCTATAGCCCTTAAAGGGCTGCGGTATGTGAAAAAAAAAAAAAAAAATAAAACGCTGTGTCCACAGGACTTTGGGACAGCATTTGTAAGAAACAGATACGGTACTCCCCTTTTCACTAGTTTGGAGTATGCTGGTGATACAGCAGCAGAAGATTGTTAAAACGCAAGTTAGACCTGAAGGTGATAGGACAGCGAGTTAAAAAAAATTCGCGCATTTAGATGTTGTCTTTGCCAGGAAGATACACAGGGTTAATTGCCCTTAACATGTGATATCTCAAGGGAGCACGTGCCGGAAATTGGTCGACATTTAAGGGCTTTTGTTTAACAAAGCTTCTTGTGAAAACGCAGAGCAATGCCAAAGAGAGAAAGCTTACCACACAGTGAGATTAATGTATGACATGAGCTTACACGAAACCTCGTCCCCAAAACAAAGCGAACTCCTTCGCATATTTCACGAAGGTGTTTGTAAGTTTTGGTGATGAGCGGCCATGTGCGTCCCTTGCGCATGCGCTAGGAGTTAGTAAAAATTAAAGGAAGCTCAAACCAACGCATGGTATCTCACTTCTCCTCCGTCTCTGCCACCGATATATGGATTACTTGCATTTCGGATATGCAGTAGACAGTTCAACAACAGATTCATACGAAACAAACCACAAACAGTTTCATTGTGTTCGTAGCAGTCGACCCTCAGAATTTACGCACCTGCGCAGCTGCTGCAAAATACAACTGCTCTGAAAATGGAAAGTCGGAGTGTCTATCACACCGATCAAAAGGCCGCGCTGAACGGCGTGCTGAAGTGAAATAATAAAGAACGTGTTAAAGGTATATTGGAACATGTGCGTAACGCAAGCGGGCAGTAGTCGCCCGTGATAGGTGGTGTATAAAGCTTCCCTTCCCAACCACCTCCGCAGGGTGGATTCGCCCGCACGTTTTTTATATTTTCGAGGGATTTCTTTACCAGCCAGAAAAATAAGTACGTAAACAGCACGTCGCAGTGAATACCGCAGGTAGATGTCCCTTTGGGGTACCTACAAGTAACTTATTGACACTCTAATCATTGGGACAGTACTTTTAGTGTTTCATAACTAATTACAATTACCTTAATAATCCCATCCATTAACGCGGTCATATTATATCTCATTTAGGCCGGTCCTTCCCCGTTACAGACTGCGGGACTCCCTAGAGGTATTTATTCCGTGTAACAATTCTGCTACAACTATAAACTGAAACTGCACTTGAAAAAAAAAAGATTACTGGCCGCTACTTCACTGTTCTGAAAACATGCTTAAAGGAGCCATGAAGAGAAAATATAACTTCGTTTAATTTGAAAGAAGTAGGATTCAGTATCTCACTCAGCTCCATGACAGCCACAAAAGATGTTTTTAACGAAAAAAAAAGCAAGAATTATTTAAAAACTTTCAAATTTTGCGCCACAGTGACGTGTTATGAGCAAGAATGACGTCATACGGGCCAAGAATAAAACATAATTTTTAGTGCGTTAACTGCACGTTAGCATTCAAGTGATGCGGTCAAATGGAACTAGAGGCCCCATTACAGACGTCCAGTCATGTGTCGTCGCGACAGGTTAGTTAGGCGGCCGCCAATCGCACAAACAAGGTTCCGTGACGTCATAGAAAAGTTGCGGGAAATTGGCTAGGGGGTCGCGACTGCTTCACACGTTTTCTTTAATATCTCCGTTATTTGTTCGAAGATTGCTATGATATTGGTATCATTGTTATCGGGACTAAGCAGTCTTTCTAATAAACCCAAGTTGTATTTTGTCTTCATGGCTCCTTTAAGGATTCCTTCGAGTAACGCCATTGGTCTTTTTTTTTTAATCTTGGTGCATGATAGTTGGGACATTCTGAAAGCAGCGTACGCCACCAGCGATATCGTCTACAGTTCCTAAATTATTTTGATTCCTGAAAACGTAGTCGCACTTAAGTAAACTTGTGTGCTTTTGACATTTATTAAGCGAGCTATAAGAGAAGCGGGAAAAGGAAGCGAGATTAAATAATTTGACCCTCAAGTTCCCTGGAATCCAAGATATCTGGTTGAATTGGAACGCGTGTGTACAGCTCCGGTAAACTCAGGAGATTAATTTACCGCCTTTGTTTAATACAAAGAGCGTCACGTGTGTGTTTACTAAAAACTTTTACACTTATCCATCTCCTATTTCCTCCGCTCAGTAGCAGGAGCTAAATAACAGGGTAACACAGTTTTGCTGCTTCTTTATCTTCGCGGGTAGATCGGGTTCCTGTTAATTTTATAGAACCGTTATTGAAATTTTCTCTTCATTACTCAACTGTAACCCTTGTTTTGGGGCCTCATTTTGGGCCTAATGATTAAAATCCGCATACTGTTTCAAAGACAGCGCTTAAAAAACCCCCATTATAGATCCTCCTTTCTAACCTAGTGCTCCTCTCTAGTTCCTTGAATGGCGTCTATACGCACCTATATATTTTTTCAAGAATCATGATCTCCGCAAAAAGGAAAATTTGCTGGAAATACAACGGATGGGCTGCCTGTCAGCCTTACAAGGTATTGAGTATCGTTCTCTTTTCAAGGTGTCATTTGGCAACGCAGGTAATTTCCCACAGGTACTCCCTTCAAGGTTGCTCCGGCCATTATTTATTTCACAGTCGCTCGCAAATGTTTCTTTGAATTGCAATGCCTTCAGTTTTTTTTTTTTTTGTACGGGCTGTGCCTGTTGTCGTTTTATCTTATTTGATGTAACAATATATTGACTTTTTATGAAAAATGGTGCTCCAAGGCTTGTACGACATGCTGCAATTTTTTTTTCTGTATTACTCACCATTGATTCAAATAGCAATGGCCTATTCAATTGCCGTTATTATTCGGGCATGATGTATTGTGGGATGAACTTTGAAATCTATACGTGAGGCGAATGAATTGATTAGTCGGGAAACTTGAAGCTGGATAATTTTGGAAAAGTTAAAGGAAAAAGAAACGGTTCTAACAGCGACTGACATGACAGTGACCTCGAGTTGCTTTTCTGTATTAATGCATCTATGAGATCCTGGTGTGAACAAGAGAAGTCATCTCATTCTAAAACCATGCGCACAGTCTTAACGAAATCATGTTCGGACAGAATGCCCACAGGTTGCTGTAGTCAACAAGGAAAAACTAAATGGTGTGACAATTATTTATACGCAAGGTAGTTCGTGTTAATAAAATGAGTTCAGACAGATTGGAGAAGGGGGCGGGACAGGAAAAAAAGAAAGTGAAAACCAGCCGTCACTCCCTACGTAGGAAAGATGTCCCATGGTTTGGAGAATATGTTGCAAATTGGAAAGATGTGAATAACGTTTTTCTAGGTGCGTAACTTAGAAATTGTGTGGTAAAATAGACCGAAGGTTATCAGCTAGCTCAAAACCCTCTTGCTACCAAACAACCAAACATAGCTCGCCTTTTGTACGATGTAGAACGTGTGTTGTGTACCTCTTACTGCCGTCACGTGGCCTTATATGCGTGGGCCAAGCTGGGCGATGTATGGGTGCTGAGGTGGGGCGGTTCCCGTATTTTTGGTGGTATGTTCATTTCATTAAGGCATCGGGAAAAATCACTACCCAACTCCTAGACGCCTTCCACACAAGGAGGTGCTTCGACCGATGTGCTAGTGCCCCCTCCATTATTGTATCCTACAACGTAGTCTCATCTCAGCGATCCAGTGGTCATTCCCATGTAAGCACTTTGGGAAGTTTCTGGCCACTGCTCATATGCGGGAGGGCCAAGATAGTTCTCTGCCTACGGCACAAGATGGGCAGAGTGATTCATGGTACCAAATAGGAATGCTCAGCACTAGCGCGCACTCGTTACATTTTAAAACATTTCCTGATCGCTTAGGCTTCGCTAGAGCTTTTGAATGGAGGCCCTTTTTATAAAAGAGGGGATTTAAAAGAAAACAAAATGGCGGCCACATCGTCAGCTATGCAGCGCTGTGAGCAACGGAAATGCGCGCCACTTTTATCCGCTGCATTTTTCATGGCGGGGCCTAAAAGAGACCGCACAGAAGTGGTCCTCTCTTCTATCTCTGTTTCCGGCCGCGTATTTTGAGATATTTCCAACAGAAACATCCCGCTGCGATGTTGTATTGATACCCGTCTTGGAGCGCAAATGTATTCGGACACGTAGCCGTCTGTGCGCCGAATGTTCCGCGCTCAAATAAAACTAAAACGAGCAAAAGAAACCGTCGCGAAGGATGTGGGAAGCCTTAATGCAGCGCCGGAGGCCAATAGATGTCGGCAGTGTCAGGAAAATGGTTTGGAAGAACAAGAGGCAAAAATACTGAAAAGAGATACTGAGCAAAGAGATCACGACGGAATGTCAGAGCGAACATTTCCAGCTGTGTTCCTCGCTCCATCGAGTGTTTCAAATACTATAAAATTTGGGATGGGGCTCGTGCCAGAGGCAACTACGACGCCCTTTGAACTCCCACAACTCCGCCATTTTCACTCGGTTCATCTCACGCACTTCCTTATCTCCTAACACCTCGAAGCCCTCTTTGTTCGGGGATTCTTGCCTTTGTTTTTGTTTTTTTTTATGGTTTCTTATAGCAAATAATTCGATCCAACCCACTCTAAGGCAGACAATTGGCGTTAAAGGCGGGCCTTATCGAGCAAATGACCTGCAAGGCAATTTTCTCCCACGTTGCCAATGGTCACCGTTAATTCAACCATGAAGTACAAAGAAAGATTTGGCTTTGCACGAGGGATGGTCCATCGAAAGAAACGGAAGTGCACCCTCGGGAACGAAAGAAACTGCCCTCTGTGGGGCAATTCGCGTTTGTTTATTTATTTTTTTTTTGCCATAATAGATCATTTTCGAGAACCTTATGGACCTTCCATGCTTATCGTTTTTTAGCCTCTGCCATTCCCAGAGGGGAAATCCAGTTGGCGTTTCCTGGTCGCTATCCTTGCGAGGCGCACGTGCCGTCGAGAGCTTTTGGCTCATGACCATTGCACGGCGGTACCACTCATATGGTGTGTTTATTCGTTTGTTTGCATGTGTTCTTTTATTTAGAAATATTTATTTACATTTATTTATGCATTTAGCGGTTTTGAACTATGCAAGACTTCGCTTACAGGTAGTCGGGTGAAGAAGGCGGTCCCAGTACGAGGACATGCGTGACACGAATGGCTGAGTGGAGGCGTTTGTTCTTGCTTGACGCACCGACTTTGTTCGTCTGGTTTTGACCGAAAATACAATGAGATGACAGATTGAATCCTCCATGTAATTATCAGTGTTAAAATAGCTTACGGGAGAGAAAGATGCGAAGCCATATACGACGAAACGCCAGAGATAATAGTTTAAGGCTATGGAAATCCATATTGTGACACTTGGCGGTGTGAATAAAACTGACGAGGAACTAGTCGGGAGGCTTAGTTGAGAGTATTGATAACGAGTAGGCTAAGTTGTTCTGGCTTGAATTTCAGATTGGTGCGCCATTTTAAAGGTTTTTTCAGAAATAATCTTACACGGCAGTTTTTAGTGAAGAAGGTGCCCGTTGAAAATTATGTCGAAAGTTTCCCATTGCGCTAAATGTGTTTAAGATGGAATATCATAGGTTAATGTTCTATTTGAAGCGGGCTGTAAGATTCAGGCCAATTTATTTGCAGCTACACCTCGTCTAGACGAAAGCATAAAACGAAGTAGCAAGGTAGTGGTAGAGCTGTTTGCGGGTGGGCCCACCCATGCAATTTGCCTTGTTAGTGTTGAGGCCCGCTAAACATTAAGTTAAACATTTATAGTACGCATTTATCTGCTTTTAACGATGTGCTGAAGTTACCAGATAATATTATGGGGTTAATTGATGATCGTCGGCGAACCAAATAGTTTCGAAGTAAACGCAATACAGTAAGTGCCTCGAGCAAATTAGGAGGAGGAAAAGACGTAGCACCCAACCTTGCTGAACGCTCGCGTGAACGTGCTATAGTTCGAGTTACAACTGTTTCCCGGAAGAAACTTGGAGCGCTTGGTATAAAAATTGATCAACCGGAACAAAAATTTGGGATTGAGGTTAAGGCCAACTATTCAAGACAACCTTTACGAAACGGTATCAAAAATCCTTAGCAACTCCATTTAGAAAATGAACAGTTGTCGAGAATGAATTAAAGCATATGTTTAAGAAAAAATAGCTGTACTTCACAATAATACGTAATAATACGTATATTTCCTGAAGCCGTACTACGCTTGGCAGGGGAGTTATTCTGACGCCTTCGCCTTTGTCGTTACAAGACGGGCACATTAATTTCGTTCTTATCTATTTTTGTTTACTTTGCATCCAACGCCAAAACAGCATGTTGTTGTTTATTTCACCATACTCTCCTCCTATGCTTTCCTCTTCATTTACATGTCTCTCAACGCTTGACACTGCGCTGTGCTTTATTTTACCCGAACATGTTGCGTAGCAAATCGCCTCCGGACAACTTATAAATAATTGGAAAATTTATTTTTCGTGAAAGTGATTTTTATGCCTCCCACAGCTTTTTTATCGTGAGGTAAAAAATGGGTTTCTAATGTACTGATTTGCGTTTCCACCATACATGCACATTTATCCATTAATCCAACCGTGGCCATGGCTATGACATAAGCTTGCAAAGAACTTTGTTGAATTGTTACAATTACTTGTACTTTTTATTGTTACAGCAGGTGTGCAACAATGTAAAAGACATAGAGGGGTTTTGAACACAAAATAAACATGAATGAACGAATGCTTCCACTGCACGTTCCTTCGCATTCCCGCTCGCTCTCACTTCGGTATTCCTGTCATTCCTTGTCCGCTGCGCTCATCGTTCGCTCTATTTCACCGCCCCCCCCCCCTCCCCCCTAGTGCTCTTCGTGCTCCTCGTTCGCTCGGTTACAACGCTGTTCAACCACAGGAAGGGCCTCTTAAGAGCTGCTCGCTGAATCTTGGTGTGTTTTTAGTTAAGGTTTGTATCACTGTGTAGCGGGAAATTCAAATCCAAATATTGTGTTAGAAAGCAGTAGTGAAGTTCCTACCTGTGCCAAGAAAAAAACCATAACCACTTCTTTTCACCAAAAATGGGCAAAGCCATAAACCACTTCACGGTATAAGACCTTATAACCGAAACATCGTGTTTCAGTTTGATTTCAGTGTTGAATGTCATTGAATATATCCACACGGTTTGTGTGTGTCAGCATTGAAGCATAAATATTAGCAATAATAGGCAATAAACTCATTAGTTGTGTTATTTATTTGTCTCGGTAAAATACCAGCAACACTGCCAGACAGTGCATGGACCCGTCATTAGACTTAGTTGGCGGCTCGTACCGTGTAGGTAATGATGCATGTGATCTGCAAAATCACTACCGCTTCATTATTCCTGCGGTGGATAGGATCATCGACTGGAGCAAAATTGTACGACGAGTTAAAAGTTAGCAAGAATAAGAAGAAGCACTTTGGTCGGAACGAATTGGTGCCGGTGATATAAGGTGTAACTTATCCACGTGAAAAATCAGCATTGCAGAGCTCTAAGTAAACTTTGCCGCCCACCAACGTTGTTGTTGAAAAAATGCAAAATCTCTTCCAGGTGATCCGGTACTGTTGGAGCGGAATCATCACTTCGCACAATACTGATCACAACCGCCTGAACATGAATAACGATTACTCTCTGTTTCTTCCTATCTCTCTCTCTCTCTCTCTCTCTCTCTCTCTCTCTCTCTCTCTCTCTCTCTCTCTCTGTAATTTCCCACAAGGAACATTAAGCCGAGTTAGGGGCGGGAGTAGCGTAGGCAGAAATAAAATACGAAGTTCCGAAAGAGCAGAAATCAGGCGAAGCAGAGACAGGATTGCTCCCCGATTACGGATCAGGCCAAAGGCAAGTCACTACCGGCAAATTAATAATGGCCGAAATTAAAAAAATTCAGTAAAAAGCCCAAAATATTAAAAACTTGTTGCATAACACCAACTAGAAAGCAGCATAGGGAGCATGACTATAGTTTTATAGCATCTGAATAACTACCCGGTGCAATTACCGACTTCGACCAACTTGTGAAAGGACTGAACGCAATTTACTGCGCCCAGAATTACTGAAGATTTCGAAACAAAGACGATGGGTACCCGAGAAACTGTGCCAGCCAGCAAGTGTCCCATGAATTTCAAAAACACGCCCGTCTTAATTAGTCAACGAGTGAACAAAAAACGTACGTCCAAATATAACAAACCGCTGGACTTCGGGAAATGAACGTAGCTAATTTTAAAAAAAGTGTTTCTATTCCTCGCTACCCGGAAAAAGAGATCGGAAAGCTTGACGTCGAATATGGGAGGGGAAAAAAACGACAGCACACATCCACTTATTATCTATGCAAGGGACCTAAATGTGACATCGCCTAGAGATCATACGGCACCAAGACAACTGAAATTACCAAGAAAGTAATCAAGTTAACGTAGTGAGGGCGGACGCTCCGCTGCCACCATGACAACTGGAGAAAACGCCAGTAAAGGAAAAAGGCCGTGCTAAACTTCCGTATTCATTAGCAGAAATCTAAGTTGTAGGATATTGTTGTTATTCAACATTTATTCCCGAAGTAGGCAGTGTGTCAAAAACACCAGGGAGGAAAACGACGTAGCCAACTGACGCATAGAGCCTGAATCGTCGTTTTTGTATATAGTTGCGTAATCTCGTTCCATTAAACAGCAGCTTGAGTATACGCGTACTGTCGCTTCGCTAACTTCCCCAACAGTCGTTACTTCGCACAATGGATCATAAAGCTTGGGGACAGGAAGAAATGGTGTAAGCAGCCAACGCGTAAAATTAAGGCACGACGCAACAGCCCTACCGACCGCTCCTGGTAACGATCTGGGGCACGAGGAACGTTCATTAGACGCGGAATGAGGTCGGATAGCATCCGGAGGGCAGAACCACAGAACAGTCATCGTCACGAATTCGTTCATAAAGCACGCGGACACATCTTAACGATGGAAACGATCGCTACCATCTCGCTCATTCTTTACTTCCTTCTCTCTTTTATAATGTCTTCTTAACGGTAGGTGATTGTGAAAAAATTTGAAATTGTAGAAAAATGAAAGCGTCCGCCCACTGGCGGCGCTGTACAAGGCAGCCGCGTTCACTTTGGAACCTCGAGCGGCGCCCTGTCTTCTGGGACAAAGCTGCAGGACCGAGGAAAAACATCGGGTTTGTCGAGCTCGTTTCGTTGAAATTTTTGTTTAATATACGCCATCTAACAACGTCAAGGAGCTTCAGAACATTTACACAGGAAACAAGCAGAGAGAGAGAGAGAGAATAGTATTTAATGATACTGGTGAGGTTAGCCTGGCCAAGGCGCCTAGCTTGCTACACCAGATGTATAAAAAAAAATGAAATCGATGAAGAGATGATGATAATGACTGTGATGAAGATGAAGCGCTCATTAAGAGAGTCCTGTTTAAAAAGTCTGATCAAGTCCTGTGCTTCGCAGGAAAGACAGTAGAGCTTTTGTCGCTCGAGATGCTCGTTTAGAGTTCGTCCAAGGGCCTAGCACGTCACTGAGAGTTAGGCCTCTAGACAGCGGAAGTCCCAAGGACACTAAAAGGGACGTTCTGGCGGCTTTATACCGCGTACACTCACATAGCACGTGGTTCAGGTCCTCGCGCACGTCACAAAGAGTGCACAAGGGGGAAGCGGCCTGTTTCGTCTTGAATCGAAAGTAATTGGTGTAAGCGACATTTAGCCGCACACGGTGAAGAACCGCTTCGTCATGCTTGGAAAGTCCTTCAGGCATCCTAAAGGTCCCGTGCGGGTCTATGGAGTGAAGCGGCGCGTAATTATGCGGCGCAACGGCCCACATGGATCGCTGAAATCTCCAGGCAGCCTTGGACGCAAGGGCAGAAGCATCTTTTCTGGAGAACGGTATCTGTATCACTGGCCCGTGCAGATCATGCGCTATCGATGCCGCAGTGTCCGCCTTGACGTTTCCAGTTATACCGCAGTAGGAAGGAATCCACTGAAGCTCTACATGATGGTGTGCATTTAGAGCTTGTAAGTGCAATGCATGGATGTCTAAAACAAGCTGTTCTTTCGGGTACGATTTTAAGCACTGAAGGGCCGCCCGAGAATCCGTGAAGATTGCCCACTGACGTGCTGGTTGCTCGATGATGTAGGCGAAAGCAGCGCGCGCAGAGCGGCAAGTTCGGTGACCATGGATGTCGTCCTGTGGCTAAGCGTTGCGCTGAAGGCGGTACAGGAGGACGGGAACCAGATTCCTATAGCAGGGTGTCATGCTGTTCACTACAGAAAATACCAGCATATTGGCCTGTAATACCTTCGTTTGCTTGCGAATGGTTACTCTGGCGAATTTCTACTGTTTTAGGTACCCTCTTGTTTTATAATTGCTTCATATCCCAATACTTATGTTTCCTTGCTTCTGTGGTCCAATTGTAAAACTTCTTTCATCTCCACTAGCCTAGAGTAGATTAACAAGCTTGTTTGAATACAAAGTTGTTTGTAAAAAGACTTGCTTGTTAATACAGGAACCACCATTACATGGAGGTTCCTGTAAAATTTTACGTGCAAAACGACAAGACAAAAACGACAATATCGCAAGAGAAATTATTTCCCCGCTTAGTCTCAGGCATGGTTGCAGTGCATGGGGAAGAGGAAATAAACGAAGACGGCCCAACGTATTTAAACGATGGGATATGACATCGCATCACACGTACACGTGGTTGCTGTGGAAATACAAAATGGCAATATCTCCACTCCGTGGATGATGGCGAGGGTGCGGAGTAAGGGGACTCGATATGACATCCAAATTGCGCCCCGAGTGACATCCGATTTGCGCCCCGACCATCATTCGATTTGAGCCGTGAGTTGCACCTTGACTATTCCCTAAAGGAAACTGCAACTCATGGCTCAAATCGAATTTCGCTTGATTTTCGCTTGATGGGGGTGTCCGCACGGATGAACGCGGATGGAAATTGGGAGGTCCTAAGGTACTCCGCACCGTTACAGGCGAGGAAGTAAGCCGTTTGACTCTCGGGTATGTAACTCACGGTCGTAGCCCAATGGGTAAGACGACTGACAGTAACTCTGTCTGGTCTACCAGACACGCGTTCGAGTCGTGCCGGTGCTTGTGTGACTTTCTGCAAATGTAAATGCTATGTGCACGGACGGGGACGGACATTGTGTGGTCCTAAGGTACTCCGCACCTAAAATTCAAACGTAAAGGAGAAAACCAGAATAAAAGGCCTCAGAACCGCGTACTTTTTCTTCGCCATTGTTTCTCTGTCTTTCGGGCCAAATTAATTCAACAGGCAGACTGATGGCACTAGAAGCCAAAGCACCCCCAGAATCAGGGTTCTGCGTGGGTTCTACTCACGACTCACGGGCCATCTCTTTCACCTGTCACGCGGCACGCCCTTGGCTAATTTTCGGTTCCACCGCTTTCAACATGCGGAACTAGAGCTGTAGTAACGCAGTCGGCCCCCACTCTGATGACCAGGGATAAGATCCCACACCCACGCAATAGAATTTTTTTAAGACGTAGTATTTCTTGGGCTACTTAAACCAGAAAATTTTTTCCTGTCGGTCTTTATGTGTATATTGGCGCCGGTCTTTTGATTCAGCATCCGGCCAAAAGATAAAAGAATTCTTGGACGAGCCAAAACCTTTGCGAACCACTAAATCTGGAAACATACTTAACACTTGTCAGCACTGATGAGCAAAAAAAAATCAGGTACGTTTGAGGTAAAACATCACCGCGCAAGTTTTGCAGTGTTATTTTAAATGAAAATAAATCTGTGCGCGATATATTCGATAGCAAATAAAGAAATATGCGTTGAAAATATTATTTTTACACCAAGAAACAGCAAAAGCTCGCCCGAGCCTGGACATCGTGGCAGTGTCCCAATTTTATCAGTAATTAAAGGTTCCTGTAGATGGCGTGATCAGTGGAACGCGGAAAAACGGGATTGACTTTAGCAAACTTCCCCCATGTTTACCGTTGGACGATCAAAAGGAAGGGGAATAGCACTAGCGGTGGGCGGGGAAAGGAAGAGATGCATTTGCGTGGAAGAGGCGGCAAAAGGCTATCGTCTTTCGACGCCAGCAAAGTGAGCAGATACGCGGCCAATTTTTTAAATGCCTTTTTTGATGCGACTGCTATTTTGTATATTGAACAACGACAACGACGGTTTGTTTAAGAATAAATCATTTGCGGCTATCAGCTTAGAAAGTTCAAAAATTCTATGGCCCATTAAAGGGGCCAAGCATTTCGTGTTTTTTTTTGCGGTCCCCAGCACTTGTCCGGAAGTAAGGGATGATTTTTTCGCTGAAAAATTTATCAATTTAAGTTAAAATATTGATTCTCCCGCCAAATCGCGTGTTTTTTTGACGTCTGCAACGACGTCGTATGTGGTGCTGCGGAGCCTTGTTTACCGTTAGTCAACCTAGATGGCGCCCCCATACCGCGTTGGCCTGTTTTCTGCATTTGTTTTAGAGTTTGTTTGTACCTGGCTTGCTTTTGTTAAGGTAGAAAATAATCGTTTAGGGAAACATGGTATTCGCTCGACAAATATGGTCACGTAAGACACCGTCACCTACGCCAATCGGCCAGTGTCGTCTAAAACAACCCTAAAGTGCCGCAGTGCTGTGCAGAAAGCATAGTGCGCGCAGTACCACGGCCGCTTTGATCCAGCGGCCGTGGCAGTACCAACAGCAGTACGCATCGCTATTTCTATATTTCGTAACTTCCACTGTTTGACCCACCATTCTTCCTGCTATAAAAAGAATGTGTCCTAACTGTAAGCGCAAATAGCTCGTTCGGCAAGCTGATAAGCCCTGCTAATTTGCGTTTACTTTTGCCGGCCTGAGCCAATCGCAAAGCTGTCACATGTGTCATCATACGTTCTATTGCTGGAAATGAGCTAGTGGGTCGCATGCGTATTCGCTTTTTTTTCGTAATTATGGAGCTTATTTGAGCGAAGTTTACGTTAAAGGTGGGGTCAGTATGATTCTAACGAGGTAATCTTAGGAATGAACAAATCTTGTATTTTATCTGCATGGCCCCTTTAACACATGCGGAAAAGCGCCGCTATTTCCCCATTTAAACTGCTTATCCCTACCACTGTTTCCGTCAGAAATATTGGGCTCGGAAATTATCAACTAAAGACGCCATCAAAGGAAGTAGGTTGTATTCAGCGGCGTGACACGCATGCGAGAAACCATGGGCGTGAGCCGCCACGCTGTTGCCCAAGAGTCTGTGTTGCTTATGGGACGCCGCACTGGTTACGGCGGGCAGAACGAGATGGCAATATTTGTACGTGCTGGCACCCGAAAAAGCACATGACCACAGCGAGCTTTTCGATGTGCCAAACTATGCCCTACCGAAGGCTAAGTAATACCTCGACGCCAAATACTGTTACGGGCAGCACCATACGATTTACTCATCACCCGACACGCCTGAAATCGTCACACGGCTAGGTGGAACTGTAAAAACTTCGGAGCCAACGATGGCGCTCAACTGTGTGGTCGCGTCGTGATGGTCCTAGTCGCGTGCGTATGCAAGTGAAAGCCAATGGCCACTTAACGTCTGTCACCTGTTTAAGGGCAACCACAGAAATATATTTGCCGAACATTTTGCCGCTCGGAAGCCAAACTTAAATGATTTGTTCAAAAGTCGCTTGCGATTCACCAGTGCTTGTGCCCGCTAGGCAGTACGCGCACGGCACGGCTCGGGAGATGGCCTCGCATGCCGCAGCTGCTACGATACCATTGTATCTAAATCGGCGTATGTGTGAAACATTTCTTCAAAACCATTGTTTGGTTTTTGTACTCAGCCAAGGATTAGAGGGCACTTGTGGCGACATCCGTGGCAGCAGGCAACTGCAGCGCCGGAATCTCGCGCGCCCTGTCGCTCACGTTCGCAGTGGCAGTTTCGTTCTCCGGGGATGCGAAATGCTCGTGGGCAAGTAGAGCGCCAGGACATAATGTAAGTGTGATGAAGAATATTATCTGCTGACGCCGCCGCCGATAATCGGGTTGAAATGCGGCAGACGGTGCACGCTGTTGTTTTTTTTTTCTGCGAAATGCGGGCCGAAGGCGCACGGGGAGGCACAACGGGCGTGGTCATGGCGATTTTCAATGTTGCAAAGGGAAGAAATCGTCTGCTAAACTTTTAGTGAATACCATCTGCAGTCTCTATTTTGGCTGCAAGCCGAAATAGACACTCTTCCACTTCAAAGCCACCAATTCTGTCATATGGGACCATGAAAAGGGACACGCCAGAAATCCCAAACAACAATCAAATACACACCAACGAAATATAACTTCTGATCGTCTTGATGGGCACTCTAGCCTTTTTTTCTTATTTCTTCTGCTTGGAATTTTGTTAATCTATCGGCTGCCTCCAAGGCCAAGGACATATCGGCCGAGTTGGTTACTCACGTTTTGTAGCCTTTGCGCAAGCATGTCCAATTTGTGGCTGCGCCACAAATTCTTCGAACGTCTTTCTTGCTTCTTCCTTGGTCTCACTCAACTTCAAAGGTATCCTTCGACTCGATGAGCCCCCTACCCTCGCTTCACCGGCTATGCTTAAAGGTAGGTAGTTCTATTGCCTGGCGGTCGTGTCCCGTGTGTTCATCCCGTCAAAGCGTTCCTCTACGCCCATGAACGAGTGCGTAAATGCACCTTCTGTCTTATCAGTAATGCTCATCCATTAATGGCATTTCCGTGTACCTAGCGGTCCCGTTCGCACGAAATGTACTGTCATTCAGAAGGACGTTGTTAGGCTGGACATCTATCATCGTGGGCCCATCTAATCCTTCATGCCATCCCACCAACCCAGCACGGCACCGTTCTGACTGTCGTCATCAGTGTTTACCGGGGCCTATGCATGTCATAACCCAAAGAGTGAGTATCGCTTTACCACAAATGTTAGCTGTTGGTACTCCTCAAAGTCAAGGTCCTAACATTCCGCAACCCCTGTCATACATGTCAATATGCGTCCGCCTATCAATGGAAGCAATACGTTTTTTTTTTTTTTTTTCATTAAGTGTTCGCATAGAGCGATTTAGGTCCAAAAGCACGCCTGGAATTACGCGTGTTCTTTTTCTGCTCCTCTTGGGTCCTAATATTTTAGGTTTACTTCTGGCGCCATCTCTGTTTTCCTCGTTCTTGTTCAGTCTGCACTCAAGCTCACACCACGGCTCCGCAGCAGGCAACCGGCCGGAAACTTTGGTTACTAACAGATATACAGTCAAACCCGTTTATAGCGAACTGCAATATGCACCGTGATTAGTTCGATATATCCAATAGTTCGATATAGCCGAACCCGCCTATAACGAGCTTATTGTTACGAGTTCGCAATCCGCAGGAGCCCCCCCCCCCCCCCCTCCTCACGAAATCCGTCATCCGCGTATGCAGAAACGAACACAATACAGTAGCCATTACCATACCAAAATAATCGATTTATTGCAAGTAATAAAGCTACTTTCCGCCGTAACTGCCCATGGTGCAAAAAAGCGGTTATTTTTGTTTTCACTTTGTTTTGGCGGCTTCAACTAGCATAGCATTCTCTGCACGAAACATTGTTTGCACCAGTTCGAGTCCGCGTCCTGAAAATTCTACGAAGCATTGGTGGAGCACATCGACAGCCGAAAGCGGTTCATTATAAGGGCCGGACAGATTTCACTCGCGACATCATCGGGGACGCTGGCGAGCTCTTCCGACAGTTCACCGATGCTGGTGTCTTGGTCCTGACTCGCTGACTGGGTGGGTTCCGTCGCGAGTCCCGCGCGTCAGAAACAGTTACGGAAAGTATTGGGCGTCACGTCACTCCGTGCGAGGTGCAATGTCTCAGTTGCAGATCTTGCTCCGTGGTCGCGGCCAATCCACATCTCAATCGCCGCTCCGAGATCATGCATTCCGGCGGCCATTCTAGGTTCACAGAGTTCGATATATCGGATGTGAACTTCGTTATAAGGAATATGTTTCCCATGTATTTCCGTAACTGAATTATTTTTGTTCGATATATAGCATAATTCGCTCTATCCGGGTTCGTTATAGCCGGGTTTGACTGTATCTTTCCAAGTACGAAGTACGTTGCATACCAGCACACAAACGAAAACAACATGTGCTGAGCCTCCCATTTTGATCGATTCTGTTATAGGCCATGGTTACCACGGCAAGCGCGACGTGGCCGGATTACGCTCTTTTAGCCTAAAGTGCTGCCATGTTCACGGCATCTCGACTGTGAAAAACAAACACAAAATTCCGGAGAACACCGAGGTGTGCAATGTGACGTTGCGAGGGCGTGGGTGGTGTGCTGCGCGGTTTCGTCTGCCATTTGACTAGCCACATTCGGGCCTTTTTGCTTAGGTATGATGGAGTTTCATTATTGTTTAGGCGGCGATTCTTTCATAGTCGAACGGGACACTGTGGAATGATGTCATGCGGTCGCATACCGACGTCTCTCCCTCCCTCTGCACCACCAGCAGTTAGGCTGGCCCATCAGAAATGATGACGTCATTGATATAAGCCCGTGTCACGCTCCAACCAATGAGTACGACAGACTGCGTCCGCAGAAATGGGAACGTCAGGCTGACGCAAACAGGCTTTTCATACCAATGAGTGTTTTCCTTGCCACCGGACGCTGTCTTTTTAATCTACGAGTCACAAATAGCTCCGCATAAAACGTTAGTAAGTGACAGCATCACTACAACTTACTTTGACCTAATAAAGAATTCGACTGCCGACTTGTGGAATTGCGAAAGCATAGTGCTGTCGCAGGTTAAGTGCTTTCGGGGTATACCAGTATGATGTCGGACGTTTGATAAAATGACTACCACAGCGTCCAGGTACGGTCACCACGTATTCTTTAATGCGTTACGGAGTGACTGCAGAATCATATAACAGTGATCAAGACTAAATTGCCGCTCGACGTGCTTACGGCAGCGAGTGCATCTTCTTGTTACGTTTTCGAAAACTGATGCCACGATGATGCTTCGTTTTTTCACACGCGCAGCTTCTGTAAATAAATAAAATACTGCTGACTTGAACTGCTGATTTGAACACTGCTTGAACCGTCCACTACAACACCTTTTATTGTCTCGTCTGTCTCCAATTAAGGCCACTGCGTCACCTATGATTGGAAGTGGCTTTTATCAACTCCCACGCATTCCCTATTGGTACAGCTGCCAGTGCGGACTGTGATGGTGAGCTGTGGCAAAGGGTGTAGAGCACGTAATGTGTCATTTTCCTCTTTCTGTAGACGCTTACGGCAATTTTTTTCGGAGGCACGGGTTGAACAGTCGGTGTTACCCGGCGGAAACAGTTTTTAGACATTGGCCCCGATTGCAGCTCTCGTGAGAGGACACAAATGTTGTATGCTTTTTAGGCTGTAAATACATTCGAGCGTTTGTAGCATTCGTCATAGCGAGCATGAAATGAACACACGTGGTCACTCTTTTTCTCTCCTCTTCACCTGCTGTCTATTCACCTCCGTTAGACATTTCCCTCGATAAATATAGCCAATCAAAAATACGCAGAAATACAGACAATTGTCTACTAATGAGTAGCATCCTTATGCCGCTTGTCTTTAGTGTGAGTTCGTTACAACCATTTTTTTTATTTTTTTAAATCCTGTCCGAAATTATCTCTATTTACTCTATTATAAGGATTACAGGTAGAACTTCCACTAAATCTGCATGATTGGAAATGTAGGGGGTTATACGGTTCGCCCTATTACGTGTTTTTTATATTTTTTCTGCTTTTTTACTTCTTCAAAATTGTGTTCGACCAATTATTTTCATTTACGGTATAATAATGATTACAGATGGAACTAGTTCCGCGAAATTTGTATTAGTGCGAAGATGCAGGGTGTTACACGGTTCGCGATTATTTATTTTTACTTTTTCAAAATTTTTTCCCACCAATTACGTCCATTTAGGCTATTTGAACGATTACAGGTGGAATTTCCGCGAAGTCTGCATAATTGTGGAAATTGAGGGCGTCATGCGGCTCGCCATTTTCTAGACTTTTTTATATTTTCCCTATTTTTAGTTTGTCAAAATTTGTTCGAGAAATTACCTCCATTTACGCTATCATAACGATTACGGGTGGAACTTCTCCGAAGCCTGCATTATTGTGGAAATGCAGGCCGCTATACGGTTCGTCATTTTCCGTAATTCTTTTATATTTTTTTTTGTTTTCTAGTTTTTCAAAAACGTTTGTCTAATTTTTCGTAAATCTCCATTTACGCTATTATAACGACTACAGGTGGAACTTTCGCGACATCTGCGTTATCATTGCAATACAGGGCGTTATCGGTCCTTGCTGAGGGGAGGGGGGTGGGGGTGTTTCGCAAAGAATGCGACGCATTAAAATAGACACCTAAAAACCTCCCTGCATTTCGACTGGCTTTTCCTTTGCAATCATACGGCACCATTTTCGCGGATCGCAATTGTGCATGTGCCAACACCATCATGAGCTATACACAATTCACTCGACGGAAGCGCCTAAACAATGTGATGCAGGTAGTTTTAAATGTAGTTCTCAGTAACGTACTGGTCAAGTAGGGGCTTCAGTTCAGTGGACGGGACTTCAATATCTTCGTCAATCGGCAGCGTAGTGGACCAGTAATCAGCATTGCCTGATTGAAAAGCATTAGGAAGTAAGCTTCCTGTAAAACGCGATTTCTCCTAAACAGAGTTGCTAGTATCTCAAAGTGTTTACTATATTGTCGGTTTATGTGGGCTCCTTATTTTATTGCAGCTATATTTTCTGAACACAGATTGACACCGACGCCACATTTTCGCCTGTCCGTTTTTGTTTTAGTAACTTTGTGTTACCTCCTCACGTGTCACCCTGTGCGTCTGCATTTTTTCGGCTACTTTTTATCTCCCTCTTACATCTGTTTTTGAGTATTCTCTTCGCGTAACGTTATGTTTTTACCAAGGATGTCTATATCTATATCCATGAAAAACGCCATTCCTCGTTGTTTTAAATCTTTCTTTTCCGACTTTCTCCTTAACAGCAAATGATCGTGGGCTTCCCTGCACCGCACTTTCTTTCGAGCACATATTGGGCGATCACGTGTTTTTTTTTTAGCCTCCCTACAATTGATCCTCCTCTCTCCTTCGCAACCTTTTCCCTCCTGTTCCCCTTAAGCAGTCCTCTGAGTGGACGTTGCCTAAGAGACTGGCTCTGCCGCACGCCCACGGATACTGCAGGCAAACAAGCTTTAGCGGAGCTCTGAACAGCCCTTGCGGTGGAAAGGACCCGGCGACGGCGAGCAAACAGATTGGAGAGCTTGAGCAGGTACAAGAACCCTTGATACAAACACGCGAGCACGATTGAAGGGAGCGAATAATCTCAGTTGAAGAGATGTGAGTTACACAAGGAAACTGCAAGGAGCTCCGAGATGATCGCAAACATGGCCAGCGGTAAAGCACAGAAGCTAGGTCTGCCGGGAAAACACTAAACCAAAAGTAAAATGAACACGAGGGAATAGGGGCCGAGTGGGGAATGGGTAAGACGAATGACACTAACTCTGTCTGGTCTACCAGGCACAGGCTGGAATCCTGCCGGTCCTTGGGTGATTTTTCGCGATTGCAAATCCTATGCGCATGGACGCTGACGGACATTGTGCGGTCCTAAGGTACTCTGCACCTATAATCAAGGCGAAGTACTACTGGCCCCGCCTTCCAAACGATGTGTCCCACTACGTCCGGAGCTGCAGTGACTGCAAGCGACAAAAAACGCCGCCGACCTCCGTCCGCGCACGGACGCGGACGGACATTGCGCAGTCCTAAGGTGCTCCGCACATAAAAAAAGCGCATGGCTTTCCCCCGCTCTTCAAGTAGAACTTTACGCCAGGTAAAGTATGAAGAAGTTGTCCCTCGACTCTAAGCTCAGGGCAGCTGTATTAATTAACATATGAAGTGGACGGGCTCAGTTCCCTCGCCAGGAAACCAATGCAACACCCGTTTTAAATTAGCGGTATGAGCTCAGATTCTTTTTCTCTTTCCTTTGACAAACGATGATCTGTCTTTTAGCTGCTTTTTTTACACTAAAAGTTGCCGCTTTTGCTGAAATTGAGCAGGAAGCGGAATGCATTCATAGAAAACCTCAGAATAACAGAACCAGCTCTCGCGATGTTTGAAACTCGGCGCCTGTCCCGCGCAGCATAGATTGGAAGCAACAGCTGACATCAACGCGCTGTTTCGCTAAGAACTCTCTAAGACAAGCATTCTGTGGAATTCACGCGCCCTTTGTTTCAAAAGGCTAGTTGATACTCAGAGCTGCTTGAACTTTTACAGCACACTTTTACAGACACCTCACGACATGAACGAATGACGAGTGGCACGACCTGGTAAAACTGGAAAGAAAAAACAAATATTTCGGAAAAGCGTCGTGTCCCGCCAAATTGTTTGACGTAATACGTAACTGTAGACCCCGGTTTACTTGTCGCACCTTGTCATGGCATGAACAACCGAAACAAGGTAGAAAAGCCGTACGCACAAGAAAGAAGAAATTGGGGGCCAGTGTGGACGTGAGGCGGTACCAGCGAGCACGACATGGCCCCTACACAGTTGCGCGTTTGGCCATCTAAGCCGCTGATTAGATTACACGGGTACGAGAGAGTATTGATGTCCGACGCACACCCTATAAATGGGTAACGATAAAGTAAACGGGGCATGAAATGCCGACAACAGCCTAAGAAGATGTGTTTGTAGCGGTGCATGCCCTCTGCGCAGGCGTTTACTTTTGGTGGTAAGATTATTACATGATACTACGCTGACGTGCTGATTTGTCTATACGCGTCAATATTAAAATTTCCCCGCATTTCCCCGAGGGGAACAATGTGAAAGTGCGAATGCAGGAGTTGAATTTGCGCGGTTCAGTAATGTTCGCGAAAGAGAGATCACACACACACACACAACTACAAAGAAAGAAAGATGCATTTATTCACAGACACCTATTTGTGTTGTCGTTGTACTTGATTGCTAGAGCGGATCTCAGCTTTGAAATTTCGTGTCAGTACTCCTTTAAGCGGGTGCATTAGCCCTTCTCACGCCCGATTCCTGGCCAATCCCCCACGTGGGTATGTGCCATGCACAGACACCTATTTGTGTTGTCGTTGTACTTGATTGCTAGAGCGGATCTCAGCTTTGAAATTCCGTGTCAGTACTCCTTTAAGCGGGTGCATTAGCCCTTCTCACGCCCGATTCTTGGCCAATCGCCCTAAGTGGGTATGTGCTAAAGAAATTAGGAACTCTTCTTGGCCAATCGCTCTAAGTGGGTATGTGGTGCGGACGAACGGACGGCGGTGGACGCGTGATTCAGATTACTTGGCCAATCGCCCTAAGTGGGTATGTGCTAAAGAAATTAGGAACTATTCTTGGCCAATCGCCCTAAGTGGGCATGTGGTGCGGACGGACGGACGGCGGTGGACGCGTGATTCAGGGTCGCTTAAGAAGTGCATTCGCACTTAATAATTATTTTGTGAAGCTGGGCTACCCGCCACTGAAGTATCGCGGAGATTTACCGCGCCAAATACCCCTGATTGTCGCGAAATTCTGGTACGTAATGTTATGTTTAGTGCTCTGCGTACTTATAAAAGGGTCTCAGTTAAAATAAAGTCGATTGCAGCGTTCATTTCTGGCAGAATTGTGTGTAGTTGTTTGTGCCCTTTGTATAGAGAGATTGGGAAAACAAGTCATTCGTGAAGCTGTCTCTATTAGGATGAAACTGCCCGATCTCGGAAGAGCCTTGCTCATTGCAGAGCTGGAAACCTCGCAGTCATCCAGGAGTTTGAGGTTGAAGAGGGGATAGGAGGTTATAGCGCTGCAGGTTTCCAACGGAAGCCCGCATCCTTGTTAATATTCTCAAGGGCTTTGGACATTGCGTCATGACGTCGGCGGGCATGGGTGTTCTGGGGCCAGTGTTCACCAAGCTCTTCATCCTCACCGTGGTGGCAAGGACGTATTCACTGTGTATTATAATTTCATCATTCGTACTCACTACACTCGCTCATCTACTAAAGCCTCGACCGGGACGGTCTTCCTCGACGGCGGGGTAATGTTACAAGACAACGACGAGGATGAGAACAAAGAAGAAGTAGGGAAGGCGCGCAGCCAGCGCCGGTTCGGTCTCATGGCTGACGTCTTGTAAATAGTGAGAATACATTGTTCGCCCATCTCATGGTTCACGTCCTTCGTCCTGCCACCACGTAACAATATTATGCTAAAGCAAGGCCGAAACAGCAAGGCAGCTTGCTTTCCAAAGTGCAGTTTTTGAAACTTCGACCACTCGCGTCTACTGCTGTGTGCTTTACGCGAATGTGGGTGGTCATCCAAGAGCGTCCCTTGGCCCGGCGCACGCTCACCACCAGCCAATTCAACGAAGAGGACGAGAAAGCTTAGCGCGTGCGAAAGGTTAGCCTAGATTTATTTGGGCTAACACTGTGCCAACTCTGACAATGCGACGCAGAATGCGGGGAACACTGCACGCATTCGGACGGGTGCAGAGCGCTCCTATAACGCGGGGCCGCACCCTTTTCTGCTCGCCGAGAAGAAAGCTGTGTTCAGTACCAATTGTATGAAGCAGAGCAATCTCATCTGCTTTATGCTTGATAGAAAGCTGAAATTGGCCCTGCTCATACGGTAAGTATGATCGAAATGGTTCTCTAAAAAAAGATATTTTAAATGACATTTGAAATAGTCAGGATATCGACACGTTAAAAGTAGTAAATATACAAGGCTGACGGCATGTTTGCTGCGGGATATAAGTTGCTTCGAATTGGAAGTGCAACGAACACTTGGCTTCAAAAGGAACTTGAGTATTTTAAACTAGGCTAATATGCATTGCCCATTATGTATATAGTATACACATACATTTAGTAAACTAGTTTGAGTCCCCCATTCCCAATTATTGTTGCAACAAAAGCTTTCAGTCTTGCTGCAAACGTACCCCATAGCATACTCTCACGCTCGGATATTCTGTTATTCATACAGGCACACAACTAGGAACCTAGGGCAATATACTTCAAAAGACTGTTTTGGGACGGTTCATAAGATAGCAACAAAAATCCCTTGCTGATAGATAACCCTGCACCGTAGCTGTTTGGGTGATTTAGTACGCACTAGTAAGGCTGTTCATTCTTGCGCACAATTGTACAAGTTGGTAAATGCATGAGCTTATATTGCAAACACGACATACCATAAAAAACGGCATATACATAATAAATGTATTCTTTGTTTTTTTTTACGCCGCCACCTTTGTGGCTGATAGATGGCTTGGCAATAGAGCACGAATAGTTGCTTATAGTTCTGGTAAGCCCCTGATCCAGGCCCTACGCAGTAGTGGCAGTTTCTATAACCTTACTTTTCTCTTTTTCACTAGAGGTAAAAGAATGACAACAAGCCCTTCATTAGAAGAAAAAGACAGACTTCATATCTATTTTCGGGAGAACATAAAGGAGTCTGAAATATCCGTCGCAGACAGTTTTATTGATGGCGAAAGCGAGTAAACATATTTTTGATGAAGCAAGGTTAGAACAACAAAAAAATTAAACATCCAATACACCGCTTGGTCCTGCCATTGATACAAATTTATTTTAGCTTTCTCATTGCTATTTTTTTCAGGGCACCACCAGTAATGGTCAGCATGTCCCCATCACTGTCGACCGCCATAACAAATGCTGAGCCTCGATTGGATAGTTGAAGATGCCTAGTACGTTGGAGCAATTTATCAGTGTCTAAAAGAGAACCCAGCCAAGAGGGATTAGTTTTAAAAACAGACTACAGTAGATTTAATTCAAAATTGGGACGGATTTCGGAACATAAAGAAAAAAAACTACGAAAATTCTGAGAATTGTGTACTAGCGCGTAAGCATATTAATGCCGCTTCTGTGTTCCAGCAGCCTTGCGTTTCTTTAGTGGCGTTGAGAAAACACACCAACAAAGACAGCGCCTTTTCATGCATGGCATATCTTTCCGAGTATCCCCCCCCCCCCTTCTAGCCAGTAGCCTATAACGCCCTGGATTCCCACAAAACTGCAGATTTGGCGGAAATTCAACCTGTTATTATTTACTTGCGTAATTGTAGATAAATGGTCGACGAGCACTATGAAAAACCACGAAATAGAAAAAAAATTAAAGACACAGCGAAAAGTTGCGAACCGTGTAACTCCCTGCATTTCCACAAAATGCAGATCGGGTGGAAGTTGTACATGTAATAGTTTTTCTAGCGTAAATGGAGATAATCTGGCGAACAGAATTTTGGAAAACCAAAAACAAGAAAAACAAAAAAATTGCGAAAAGTGGCGAACCGTGTGACGCCCTGCATATCCACAAAAATACAAATTTGAGGGAAGGTCCACCTGTAGCCGTTGTAAGAGCGTAAATAGTGATACGTGGTATAGCCGAATTCTGGAAAACCAAAAAATAAAGAAAATTAGAAAAACTAAAATTTCCACAAAAAGGAACTGACAAAATAAAAATATGCATCTTATGCAGGGTGATCAAACTTAAGTTGGCAGGCTTTTTTTTTTAAATTAGGCGCTAAGATTTACGTGAATACCACCTCTACATTGAGGTTATGCGCCAAGGGGAACACAGAAGTAGGGGGTAGCAATTAAAGTCGGAGGCTTAATCAACTAAAATTTCATAATTTACTTTTTAGTGGCTGCAGTCAGCAGGCATGTTTGTATTGAAAAGTTGGACGCAATCTTGTTTCGACGCAGCTTCGTTTGACAGAATTCTTCTAGCGCGTCCGTACTTCGAGATATCTGACTGCGAAGTTTAATTGCCGTTCGCATGATTCCGCATGCAAGACAGTGAAGACCGGCGCAAAGCTCCTCTCTTTTGTGACGTGCCTACTGTGTACGGTGTTTAGTTTGACAACGGGGGGAGAGAGGCATAGGCAAAAGTGATAACTGGCACCCTTTCAGTCTTGGCTGGCGTTATCGCAATCTGCAGTACTCGGAACCGCTATCGAAACACAGAACAAAAGGGAGGAGTTATGAGCCGGTCTGTACTTCTAGCATGTGTAATCATGCGAACGGCAATTAAACTTCGCAGTTCGATATCTCGGAGTGTGGATGCGCTAGAAGAATCATGCCACATGAAACTGCGTCGAAACACGATTGCGTCCAACTTTTCATTGCAAACATGGCTGCTTACTGCAGCTATTAAAAGTTCGTTATTCAATTTTCGTTAATTAGGCACCGATATGAACAAAATACCTCTTAATTCTGTGTCCCCCAGGGAGCAAAACCTCAATGTAGAGGTGGTCTTCACGTAAGCTTAAGCGCCTAATTTAAAAGAAAAACCTGTCGATTTAATTTTGATCACGCTGTACAGGTATGTACCCCCAAAACTCAAGAATAAACAAGAAAAGTCTGCAAAAAACATTCGAAATAAAATGAAAAATGGGGAAATGCCAAGAACCGTGTAACACCCCGCATTTCCACAAAAATGCAGATTTGGTGAACAAAACACGTGTAATCGTTATAAAAGCGTAAATGGAGATAATTGTTCGAACATAATTTTAAAGCCCGAAAATGAGAAAAATAAAAAAGTAACATGTTCACATTAAATCTAACAGAATGAAAAATATGCATCTCATACAGCTGCCTCTAAGAAGCGCAGATCAAGGAAAAAAATCGACAAAAGAACTTTGGAAATACGTATGAAAATAGCATAGATTGGCCAACTCTGCAACACCCCTTGCTTCTTCGGAAGAAATAAAAAATTAGGGGAAGTAAAGGAACTTCTTCGATATAATGTATCTTTACATCATTTACCAACAGAAACAAAAAAAACTAAATATGGAAAAAAATTCACCGTGTTTTGCTACTCATATTCATACTTGGCTGTAAAGAGCTCACACTCTAGACGAGCGGCATCAGAATGCTACACATTGGTAGACGATTCTCTGAATTTCCGCTCGCGTTTTTACTGTTGTCTGTTTTTTACGATGATTTATATTATGTCTTGTGCAGTCATTGATGTCCTAGCTTGGTAAATTACGCATTTTTGCACAGATAAAAGGCACTACACGGTTCGTGTTGGGGTACTCGGCACATAATGCGCACACATTAACAGACTTCTAGCAGGTGAACACACATTTGTTGAAAACTCCGCGGGCGGCGAATTTCAGCGCGGGCAAAGTTTATGACTGATTTGATACTAATAGATTGGCTGATTTATAACTGAACAAGGGATTGTTAAGTATTGTTTGTATATTAGGCTTTTCTGTTTCGGTTGCTGATTTGATTGGTGAACCCCATTCCCCGTGTGAGGAATTTGTGCTATTTTGTGTTTACATGATTAAGGGGTGCCCAAATATCGGCAAACTTAAGCTCGATTGATTGATTTGTTGATTGATTGAATAATTGATTGAATAACTGAGTAATTTAATAATTGAATAATTGATTGAATAATTAAATGATTGATCGATCGCAGGTTTGAATGAACGTCGAAATCGTTGCAATTTTCGCTAGACTACCTCGAGAATGCAGGCCGCGTCTGGAAAACAGTGCCAGCAGGTTCGAAGTGTTCGAAGAATGCATTCGTATTGATGAGTACAAAAGAATTGAGACATCGAAGCCAGCTGAGAAAGATGACCCCAACTCGTCCCGTATCAAACATAGAACACGCCCTTTGGAACAAACGCAAATCTGCTGCAGCTACTGCCCAGAGACACTACGGGCCCTGTCGGGGCCCTGCGAGTACGGGTGTCCATGGATATAAGTGTGTGAATCATCGCTTGGGTAGCGCGTGATCTTTGGGTCAAAAAGTTGGCCCACGGCCATGCACCGTCAAAGCTCGCTGTCCGTGCTCTGTCTGCGATTCTAGAATTATGTAACATAACACAACAAAGCACTGTACAGTTCCAATTACTGGAAAAAAACAAACGGTGCAAGCACCAGCGCCGCCTGGGGGCATCACCCTTAGTACTTCTTGTTACGATCTCGCAGCAGACGCAAAAGCGAACAGAGGCACTGAACACCTTGCGTGAACAACATACCACTGCCGTGATTGCAGAAAGTTCCAAAACAGAACGCCATGGTTTAATGGCAGCGGTTGCTCGCATGAGCAAAAACAAACAGCGACAACGGCAAAAGCGAGAAAGATGCAACGGATACGCAAAAGTGATAAAATAGACTCCGGTTTAGACGAACTCGGTTAAGAGAAACTCTACGGTTAAGACAAACAAAACTGCCCTCTTGTAACATTCGCAACGCAAAAAACCGCTTCATTTTGATAATACGAATACATTTCCGCGGTCCCTTGAAGTTCATCTGAATGGGGTGTAATATACTTGCAATGCATCGCCCATTTTCTCTCCATCCCTCCCTCGTTACTCTCTCTTCTTAATGGCCGCCCTGCCCATTCTTAAGGTACGTTCACTTTTGATTGCTTGGTTTCCCAGGAAGTTCCGTCTACTGGGAGTTTACGCGCAGCTTCCATGCTTCGAGTGCAAAGACTTCAACTTGAGCAAATTTCGGGCCCACTTTCTGGTAGTTCAAATATGCTTTGGCCTTCACGGACGCATCTGGTTACTGCTCCACTTACTGGGACAACTACTGCTCGCAACTGCACGTCCGGGTTTCCTTTCCTCCCCCTCTCGTGCTTTGCGGTCTTTTTTTGTGTGTGTCCTTCTGACATTCTGCTCAATGATCTGAACGAAATGGCAAAGGAGAGTAGTTAAAAATGTGATTTCGGCAACGCTGCCAATGTTTAGACAAGCGTGAAATTTCCGTGCTAATATCACTTCTTCATAATAGCATTTGAGCATAGTCTTCATTTAACACGGTGTCATGCATCTTCACAGAAACGACCGAAAAACGTCAGACAAGTTTGTATTCGATCAGTAGTCTTAAACGTTTACCTGCTCAGTCCTAAACGCCTTTCTTGGCAGAATAGGGATCGATTTGATCTGGCAGGAAATGACAACTACCCCTATACGCATCAATCTTCTTGAAACTAATGTAGAAATAAGAAACGCCCACGCTCTTGTGTTTAAGACTTGTCTCAACATCCATTCGACGTGAGAAAACAAGGGTCACAAAGCCCCAATCACAGAAAAAAATCTATCGGGTCTAATGCCAGTGATCCCTGGGGGCATCACCCTTACTGCTTCTTGTTACGATCGCGTTGCGGTCGCACAAGCAAAGACAGGCATTGAAGACCTTGAGCGAAGAACCACTGCCATCATCCCAAAGAGTTTTTTTTAAAAAGAGCGTTTTGTATTTATGTCTGCGTGAGCTTGCCTGGGGGCGCAAACCTAAACAAGGGGCGTCATTCCACAAGAGACCAAACATGTGTGTAGACGCGCAAGCCAGAGTATAGCTTAAGACAGCAATTTGTTTTCCTCTAGCCTGCCTACTTCGCGAGAAAGAAAAATGGCAAAGGTGGCGCGGGTGACGCGTGATTTCCGGTGGCGGCGGTTTTTTTTTTCAACTTCCGGATTTGGGCACGGCAAGGTTTAATCATTCTGACTAAAACTTGTTTTAAAATAAAAACTACACCAAAATGACAAGGAGGTCAAAAGAAAAGTTTCGTTCTGCAGGAACGGAGATAGATTTGAAGGGTAGCAATATAAAAAGAAAATATCATTTTTTCCTCTGCCGATCCATCGACTGTTTTGCTGAAATTAATATGAAAATTAGAAATGCTGCCATTTATTTTTTTGTGAAATGAAGGGAATCAATGGGGATGGCTGGAGTCCCGGGATTTCTTTTTTTGCTTGGCGGTTTCAAACATGCGGTGTCTTTTAAAACCCGAGATAGCTAGGGTAGTGAGTTCAATATAATTATTTTACACTTTGCGCACACCAACTAAGTTTTTATTTATAAATACGCAGATGCCCAGGGCAGCCTAAATAGACCGAATTGTGCAATGATTCACCTACAGTTATGCACGACGCGAAAATTCTTCATGTGTAATAAATAAATGCTTGTCACCTCGAGGATAAATCTGTATATTTATGATAACACTAAATGCGCATCAGCCTCCTTATGCGTAATTCAATGACCACGGCGCAAATTCGCCTTGGATGGCCAAGAAACAATATGACCATCTGCTTAACTCCCTTCCGCTAAATATATTTTTTGAAATTCAAGCGAGAACTGCGGTGTAATGCTCCCCCATAAAACTAAATTTTACTGCATCCCTGGAACCAAGCCTCGTAGTCAAACATGCAGCTTGATTTCCGTGAGAAAAAAGCAACGTTGCTCAGATTTGGTAGGCAGTCCTCTTAGCCGTAAATCGTATACACTGCGAGATGTCAGCTTTCTCAACTGGGCTGTCGTGCAAATCAGAGGGGTGAAACCTTGGCAGACGCAGTCAACGAAAAAGTATTCCGCAAGAACGTCGTCGTTGAAGAAAGGGGCAACGCAAACGAACCAGAGGAAGAAATGGAGCTGTAGCCAGTCTTCGTAGCTCGGAGGTTGGCGGTGGTGGCGCATAGAAAATTGGCCCCCACCCACTTTGGGGAATTCGCCAATTAGAATTTGTTTTAGTCGTTGAAAATAATTAGATAGGACGAAAATAGGGGAGCAGAAGAAATGATTTAGTCAATATAGTGAAGAGAAAAAAAAAACTGTGGTTGATTCCTTTGTCATGGGAATCGGTAAAACACGAAAGTGAAATGTGCAGCGAAGTCTGCGGCTGAGAATGATTTGCGGGTCGGCGGGTGTCTTGTGGGTGTGCTTGGTGAGCGACGTCCTGCTGACGGGTCGCTTCGGCAAAGGTTTTATGGCGTCATGTTCGCGACGGATATGACGTCAGGGAAATCTTGGGGTATCGCGGCATAAAACACTTTGGTGTTAAAATATAAAACCCGAAAACTAAAAACCCTAAGTATAACGTACTCTGTAGTAGTAAAGGTTGCTTCCCTGCAGGAAGACCCTGTGTGCAGGGGTGCACCCTTGACAGGCCGCTTGCATCGTTGAGTTAGTGTCATTTCCGTCACGCTGTCATTTCCTTGGTGTCATTGAAATCTTCGTGTATCCACGAATAAAACACTTTCGTGTTAAAAAAGGGGGGATATACCATTAGGCGTTCTGGCCTTTATTTTCTTCTTTCCCTGCCGTAGCAGCTGTAGTGTCATATTAGAAAAACCTGTCATCGTCGTCATGGTCTATGTGAAGCCATGTCGAAAGGGGACGGGAGGGCCGAGGGGACAGGGTGGTGGTCGCAGCGCAGGGAGAGGGGGAGTGTTCGCGAAAAAAATTCAGTTCGGTAACACACGGGTCTAGAAGAAGGGGAACACCAATCACTCGGTGGAGGGACGAAATAAGGAAATTCGGGGGTAAAGAATGGCCTGACATATTGCTGCGAGTCTTGGGCTTTTACTTTTAAAACTTACCTCGATCCTATGTTTAAACTGCAGAGAAGAGCCTTGCGTATTATCACCTTTTCCCAGTTCCACATTTGTCGCAGAATTGAGCGAGGTAATAATTTAGTGGCCGATGGCTCGGGTGGGAGGAGCGACAAACAACTCCCCCTTACGTGCGAATTCGAGAATGTGGTTCGGACCTGCTAACCGGCGATAGGTCCACGCCTGATTGGCCGCTGGCGTGAGGCACGAGACGGGGCACGGGAAAACAGTTTCAAAACAACGGGCATTTACTTCACATTCACAGGAAATTCGAAACAGACAGACAGGAGGGTTGACGAGTTAATACACACTGCAGTTGACACCCCGTTGGGGTCAGAGCTGCCAAGACACCGACACGAATTACATTAATCACAATGAAAGAAAAGGTACACGCCGTTACGAGCCCGAGGAGAAGACGACAGTAAATGAAGGGGACAGTAGAGTATACAATAGGCGGGGTTGGAGGCTTCCCCCAACTACTAACAATAGGCCCGCTAGAAACACATACTGGTGCACTGAAGGAGGCGGATAAGAAGTCCGTGCAGTCCGCATAGGGAAATACATCACAGAAGATGAATAGGAAGAGTCCGAGGAAAGGTGGAGAAGGGGAGAACATCTTAGCTGCGGTCCGGCTGATGGTCTCGCCGGGGTGACGGAGGCTGTCTGTCGTCTGTGGTGGGGCGCCGCTGATCAGCGACGCAATTTGGGTGAACTCCGGCCGCGCACTGTCGCCTCCTTGAGGAATCTTCGGGGGCCCGAAGTTCACCGCCGTCGTCGCTCGGCCTCCCCAGCACAGCCCTCAAGGCCGACGCCGCGTCCCGGCCGTACGTCCGGCCACCACCAGTTCTCAGCCCATTCTCCTCGAAAACCCCGCGCTGCACCACGCACACCGTCCACCGGGCCGCGCGTCTTCCGAGAATTCGCGGGGCGCAGCCTTCAGTAGGCCGCGGCACTCTCGCCCACCTCTCTCCCCGAAACACATGGCCAGCCGACCCGGGTGCGACAATGGCGGCGAGAACATTCCTTCGCTTTGCGGTACGGCTCCTCCCGGCGAACGGCAAGAAATGGCGAGCGGCAAGAAAAACCGTCAAGGAGGGACATGAATTTCGCGACAACATTCCTACTGAAATATTGTTTCGTGACCTTCAGATCTTGCCCCTAAAGCTTCTTTCCGAAATGAAAATTGCAATTACTGTGAATAAGATCCTGCATAATAATTACGCGTTGTCACTAAATTTATTTATTATTCCAACCAGCAATACTAGGCATGCCAATAATGTAAACGTTAACCTGCCGATAACTCGTAATACCTATTGCGAACGATTAATCCAAAACTTTGGTGCCAAAATCTGGAACAGTGTACCCTTGAAATAAAGATGGCTAATAATTTTATTTTTTCTATAAGAAGGTTCTATCGTTCGAAGCTAGGCTGAAGGAAACACCAATATAAATAGCAAGAAGGTATCGTGGACAGGCACCAGGTTGGTGCGTGAAAATATATTTCTGGAATAGTTTTTATGTTAACTTTCAATTGTATGGTTCCGATCTGTTAAGCGGCTATTCCTGCCGAAATGCATCGAGGTTGGTGTTTCTGTGCACTCGTTTTTTGTGGCTCTTAGGTCTGTACATGTAGCTGTGTATCTGTGTGTACAAGACGCTGAATGAATTTATTTGAAGAAAAGAGTACTGTAAAGTTGCTTTTTTTTAATTGAACACTCAATATCGAGTGTAAGACTCAAATGTGTAGAAGTGTATATTTTGTTTTCAGTGTATTTATTGATATTGGTTTTTATTTTCTCCACTCGCGGCTTCTGAATGCCTTCGCGTCCTGTATTTACATACTCTGCGTGCACTAAGTATTGCACTTTTTTCGCTGAATTGTTAAGTTTGTCTTCCCTGCTGTCTATCTTTATCTGGGCCTCAACTAGCTTCGGCTATTGGTCCATCTTGTTGCATATTTGTAATGCGCAATATTATCTAATAAATACCAAATGAAAATGAAATGAAATGACTCGGGCAGCGCAGGGCAGGAGCGGTCAGAGGACAGTAGCAGTGTGGGAGATGCATTCGTCCTGCAGTGACGTAAGCAGAATTATTATTATTATTATTATTATTATTATTATTATTATTATTATTATTATTATTATTATTATTATTATTATTATTATTATTATTATTATTATTATTATTATTATTATTATTATTATTATTATTATTATTATTATTATTTAAACATCTCAAACCCAAATTGCCATGATGCTGAGGCAGAAGGCCACTGCAATAGTCGCCTTACTAGGCCCCTTCCACCATACAGAAAAGTGACAGGAAAGGAAACAACTATACGTGCCCCAACACATACGCAAGTAGACACAAATATACATACTCAATTTTAGCATTTGAGGATGATGATTATGATGATGATGACCGAAGGCAAAAATCGGGGGCAGCATTTTGCTCTTGTAGCAGCCCAGCCGACGACTGCCACCACGGTCAGTGCTTAGCGTGCATGCGGCAACTCTCGCCCAGTTTGCCGCGTCACTCCGTCATAGGGCGCTGATCAACAGAACGGCCGTCGCTCCCGTGATATGGACAAAACATTTGGCGGGTGTACAAGAATAAAAATGGTGAAGAACAGGCGTACGATCTATTACTAATGATTATGTGCAGATGAAGATGAAGCGCTAATATCTGTCCATAGTCCACTGGCTAGTCGACACTTGTAGGATAAAAAAGAACGCTCACAATATCAAAGTTTTCAAAAAACAGGGCATTATGCGTAGACACTTCAACCGAGCAGGCAGCAGATTGAAAATCCTGAAAAATAGGCCAACAATTTTGCTTACTTCAGGCGCAAGTTTTGAAATATGAACAGACCATCAAAGATGCTCATTAAGCCAACACCCAGAAATTTCTGAGAAGAAACCTGATTGATTGTTTTATTGACATAATGCATATGAATAGAATCAGTTTTGACGGTGTTTATGGGCTCGAAACTAATAAATTTCGTTTTATTTAAATTTAAACTAAGATTGTTTGCGTGTAACCGATCACGAACTTTCATTTAATACGCATTATCCATATTTTGAAGCGCCTATAACGAACGGGAAGAGAAAAAAAGGTTAGAGTCATCAGCGTACATTACCAAATCGGGAGAGTTATGTATGCCGGCTAGCTGGGTGATCGATATATAAAATAAATAATAACGGCCCTAGTATTGATCCCTGCGGGACACTATGCTTTACTACCTGTGTGTCGGAGGATATGTTACTTGTTCGAACTTATTGGGACCTATCAGTCAGATAATTTCACAATAGGTTCAACGCAATGTTTTGAACCCTATAAAGCTTCTTGAAGAAGGGTCTCAAGATGTACACAATATAATTATTTGCGAAAATATAAAAATAGGCTAAGGGTATATTTTTCGCCTTCAATATTATCTATTAATATACCATTGGCCATATAGCTGTAACATTGTGATTTTAACATTGAGTAACGTTGGTAATATAGCTGTGTCTGTATGGAAATCTTTGTTTTCTCTTTAAAAGGATTTGTTTTGGAAATACGGATATCTTCGGAAATCCTTGGAAAAAGGGTTTGTTTTGTAAATATTTGAAAATATGGAGACATTTGTTTTCTCTATTACTTATTTTCATAAATCAAGGGCCACAAACGCCCGCGGCCCCAGATGAACTAAAAACAACAGAGCCTTTTCCAACTTTACCGCACTCCTGCGGTGAACCTCCTGTCTCCTCAACCTAGCCGCAAATGAACGTCGACGCTTCCGATCTGTCTATTACGCGAACCGTACCAGAGCAGCGCGTTTCGAATGGCACCCGAAATGTCCGCATCCTTTGTCATTGCCGCAGCGGAGTTATTCGACAAGCCCCGCCTCACCGGGAGGTTTGCGCCAGAAAAAAAATTTTTCGCGTCGACGACGTCCAGTCCGCCGCCACCGCCGTCCCCGAGGCCCGTTCCCTCACTTGGACACCGCAACTTCTTCACCGACGCAAAATAAGCCAGAAGCTGCTCTAGAGCCAACGATGCATTTGTGTGTCTTGTGATACCGCTGTCACCCGTGAGGCATACGGCGATGCATACCAATATGCTCAGAAGTATAAAATAGGAAGCGTGAACCGTCCCGGCCATGTTAATAAAAAATCCCCCCGCCTTTCCTTATTCGAGTAGGTAGCAGCTTCAGCATGACGCAAGAGAAGTACGCAGAGGTTCCGACGTCTGCGATCTCCGTTGCGTACGTACACTTTGCTCGCTGATGTATGGTGCCCTAGAGGACCGCGGAAAGGGACATTGTACACGTTGGCCAAAAATGGTAAAAACGGGAAACAAAAACAAAAAGAGACCCCCCGAGGATTGCTCAGTAGATGCGAAGCGTATATTTACTCGATTTCGTAGAGGTACTCTCTCTCTGGGGGCTCGTTCGTCTAGTTTGATAGAATGAGCTTGTTGTGATAAGACTAGTACCACTTATTTTCACCAGCCTGAAACATATGTGAAAACGTACAAGGACCAAGAGAAGGACGACGTCCGAGCAGGTAAAAAACAGTCGAGGGGGGAGTCTCGACCGGAGCTGTATAGTTACTGAAACCGCCGAACGGTTCGCCCCAGTTATCGGTGGTTGTGCGGCATCCCGAGTGATCGGGTGAATGGTGCGGCAGAAGCATGCCTCTTGCAACGATCACAATGCAGCATCTTTCTGTGCTCTTTTATTTCTCATTTTTCCGCACTTCTGTTTGCCACCCTGGACCAACGCTCAATGGTTTTCTCTGTGGCAATCGCTTTTTGTGAGGAAGTAATTAAAAAATTAAACCCAGTTCCACCCAGTGTGAAATCTTCTAAAACAGCGGAGCTGAAATTCTCTTGTGTCAGCTCGAACGTCAACGGGTGCTCAACCAACGGGTGCTCAATGGAATCGGTAGCTAAATGTCAGCAACACGATATTCCCTCCCCTCTCCCTTACCTTGCAGGAAGTAGAGAGACCCGCCCCTGCGAGACGATTGTACCCTCTATCGGTGGGTCTGGGAACCACCAGCGAGGCGGTTCTCAGACCAACCGATAGAGGCCGCCACCTGGTCTCGGAACCTCCTCCAACCCCTGCGTGACGCCTGACCTTCAGCAGAAGGATGACAAGGCTCGACCTACAACAGGTCCGCTTTCAAAATCCTTTTGTTCTTTACATTTTGCCGAATAACCTTCGAACTTTGGAACGCTGCAGTGACGTTACAGCTACTTGGCCAGGGCACCGCCCTTAAAGGCAACTTCAACGAAATTTTCGGCCCCTTAAATGCCCTACTTTCCGGTAGTATTACTTTAAAAGGTGCTACGTGCAAAATTTCGGGGCCAAATATGTATCCCGGCATCATAAAGCAAGATCAAAAATGCTCCTTTCAAACACAAACTGAGAAAAAGGGCGGCCATTACGGCCAGCCTGAAGCGATATATCAGTCGGGAATCGAGTGAGCACCATCGGCGGATTCTTCCACAGCTGCCTGCGAGAAGACGGCGCGCATTCGATGCGTGTCGGGTCGTCTGTTTCTTGAAAAACTTCAAACATGTGCCAAAAGGGCTTGGCAAGTTCGTGAAACCGTTAGTGCTTTGCTGTGAGTGGCTGAGACGCGCCTATAGTCGTCCGATAAAAGGTAAACACAGGCACCGTGAGGCGTCATGGCGAATCTGGGAGCTAGGAACCAGGTACACAAAAGGCAGTGTTGAGCGCTAGATGGGCGCTGGCACAGCCAATCTTCCCTGTGCCGATCAAACCAGCCTGAGTTTGTGGGAGAAGAAAACAAGAAAAAATTGCACGCCGATCCACCCTGTGAAGGGGGTTGGAAAGCGCAGCTACAAACGACACCCACAACGATTACTCATGCGATGTCACTTGAATTCACACACGTGGCTCTACAAAGGGTGAAACCAGAGACAAGCGAAATGCACTTAACCGCGCCCTTTATTACTCCAAAGAGATATTCTTTGCTAAAGTTAAATGAATGCATGGTCTATGAATGGTGGTTGGTTAAGTTGTATTGGTGTAGCACATGCGGGGAAACTCTTTTTTTATAAAATAAAGGAAGCTCAAAGATGATGTCACTTTTCCTTCGTCTCTGCCGCAACCGACGGAGGCGACGAGATCGGCGGCATAGGTGGGGGAGAAGTAAGATGCCATGCGTTGGTGTAAGCTTCTTTTAATTTTTACTAATCCTAGTGCATGCGCAAGGCACGCCCACGGCCCCTACACGTGCCGTGGGCGGAGCATACAACGGCGCAAACGGCCGCGTGCCGATATCAAGTGAAATTCAGCGACAACGCAGGGCGTAAACCCGCAGCTGTGATCGGTTAGTACACCGTCTGTCTTGCCCGTCTCCGCGTGCGCTTGCAGTTCAACTATCAAGGGGAAAAAACGCTTGTAGTTCAATTCGTACCGCAACGGGCTCTCGCTCCGTTTTTCTATTCGTTTCAATGTAGAATCCTGGCGGTGCCAGTAATTTCTGTTATTTGTTCGCATGAGTTTCGGGTTGACGCCGACAGTTGGCACAGAACCCTTAGCGGGTAGAGGTACAAATCTTCGCTTTAAGAAGCTACCGTGGGAGGAAAGCGCAGACACATGCCGGCTAGTGTGTAGGAATTCAGTTTCAGCGCATGTTCTCAAAGTTCAAATCAAGAATTTTATTATTTTTGCTTTCACGGGCACTTTTCTTCCTGTTAGCAGTGTGCCCGCGCCAAATCTTTAGATAATGTTGGCATACAGCGACGAAAACACTCCAATTTCTTCGCTGGCGTCGTGAAACACTGACCTTTCCCGAGAATCAATACTGCCAAATGTGACCCCTTTTCATTTTTCTAACCGGTGTGCGAAATGTTGCCAACAGCGGCTAGCTTTCATTTATTTTTTGACGAAGTTGTTTGAACTGAATCGTTTCCGTGCAGTCAGCCGCATGTGTACTCGTTTGCTCCCCTACCGGCCGCCGCGATAACAATGACAACGTATCGCCTCGCATCGGCCGTACTCACGCCACCGGGCGATGTTTAAAGGCATCCCGCTAACACATTTTCAAGCCACGTCTTTCCTCGAGAGAGAGAGAGAGAGATAAACTTTATTTTGAAGCCTGTGTCCAAAGGACTGCTCGGCTTCTTGGTTAGGTTGCAGGGACTATAGTCCTGGCTATCTATAGTCCTGACGTGTTTTTAACGTGGTGCACCAGCGTGGTCCAATAGAGCTCTTCAAGCTCCTTAGGGGGTGTGACCCATGCCTCCCAGCAAGTAGGGCGCTTTGTGGCAGGAATTGGTTGCAGGGAAGATCTCAGGGTGCTTTGTATGTTTGGGCATGTCCAGAGGGT
>NW_027526295.1:203938163-204078163 GCF_048455015.1 Haemaphysalis longicornis | reverse complement strand
ACCAAAGGAAATGTCAGGGTGCCAGATCGTTTTCAGCCACCTGACTTGTTCCAGCTAATGCGGATGTTTCTTCAAAATTCTTCGAAATTCTTCACAATTCTTCAAAATTCTTCAAATTTCTTCAAAATTCTGTCCGACCAATTACCTCTATTCACGCTATTATAACGATTACCGATATTATTTCGCAGATCTGCATTTTTGTGGAAATGCCGGCCGTCACAAGGTCCTGGCTGTGGGGGTACTCGCCAAAGAATGTTAGGCGTTAAAAAGGTCATGAACTTCTCCGTCTAACGACCACGATGGTTGAGCGCGAAGCTTTCTCGTGATGGATTCTTTGGTTGGCCAATACCATACTGCGAGTATGTACGTACGCAGCACTTCTCTAGAATACCCGCAGCAACTCTTGGGTGTGCACTCTTAAGGCCTAATTTTTGGGTTTGGAGTGTACTGCGCGAATCGCTCCCTGCGGCTTGGCGTTCGCTTCGACCATGCCAAAATGAATAAATCAGATCGACGCGGGCTTCATAATGCGGGGGACCAGGGTTCGATTCCGGCCACAGGTAGCGTTTTTTTCTTTCACTTCACCCAAGACCTTTCATTATCATCGTCAGAGAAAATTGGCTTTCCTACAGGGCGTATTGGCGTGCAACAGGGTCAGCGAGGATACTGAGCTTCTTGTTAATAAATGGACACATGAAAACGCCTCGTCTTTGAAAGACACGCCAGCCTCGGCAGTTTTTGCATGCTCGCAGGAAACGTCCACCGCACCCGAGCCAAGCAGTTTCGCTGTACAAAAATGCCGCGTATGTGCTAAGGCGGGCAAGTCGACCATACAGCAGAATCTCAATAAACGGGAATCGGTTAAACAGAGCTACCCTCTAAACGAAACAGGCGACTCCCGGTAGGTTAGCTTTGTATTAAGGAATTGTGAAAAAATCCCCCGCATTTACCCGAGGGGAAGAATGTGAAAGTGCGAATGCACGAGTTGAATTTGCGCGGTTCGGTAATGTTCGCGAAAGAGAGATCACACACACACACACACAACTACAAAGAAAGAAAGAAAGATGCATTTATTCACAGACACCTATTTGTGTTGTCGTTGTACTTGATTGCTAGAGCGGATCTCAGCTTTGAAATTTCGTGTCAGTACTCCTTTAAGCGGGTGCATTAGCCGTTCTCACGCCCGATTCCTGGCCAATCCCCCACGTGGGTATGGGCCATGTCAGCAGGAACAACAACAAGAATGAGCCATGGGGACGCGGCCAGGCAGCGCGCGCCCATCTCCCCCTGTTGCTAGGGAAGACGAGGAGCGCGCGCACCCGCAGCTGTTGCTATGCGGACTACGGGGGCGGACGATTCAGGCTCGCTTAAGAAGTGCATTCGCACTTAAAGAATCTTGTTAATCTAAACTGAAACTTTCCTGCTCCCGTGTAAACCGTACCGAAAGCGTAGTCGAAGCGCAGTGCCATGCGTCGCACGACACTGCCCGTATCCGTCCCTGGCGGCTTCCGGGTTATTGGCGCTCACTCCGCACACTGCCCCCGCACCGCTTGCTAATAGGCGCGTTATGCTTGTAGTCGTGTTCATATAGCCTATAAGACTTAGTGTCGTTTTTCGGTTTTGTGAGCAATATTTCCTCGTGAAGTAAGCATCCGATGTAAAGCACAGAAACGGCTTCCCCAATGCGCTTACGCTGAAAAGAATGATGGAGATTGTCAAATATTAAAGGGGCACTGAAATCAAAATAACGTTGCTCTAGATCGATAGGTTAGCTCAGCGAGAACACAATTATACCTCTCTTACGCGTAGTTTTTTTTAATCAGGTACCAAATAGCGAAAAGGTGAAGACCGGTGCTGTCGCCACTGGCTATGCCGCTAATCCTGCCCCAAAAGTGCTTAAATAGTATGGTGTGCGCAACGTCTTTCCTGACTGCCACTGGATGGCGCTACTCGTTCATAACAGGAGCGGCGGTACCTCTTTTAAGTAATGCACTTTATAAGCGACCCCAAACCATCCACCGCCGGCGGCGGCGGCGTCCGCAGTGCTCCTCTATATTTAAAAGAGAAACAGCATCCGGCGCCAGGTTTCGATCCGAGGACTTTGCGGCCGCTGCGCGACGCTCTACCGACCAAGCCACGGACACGACGCTGATATCAGTGTTAGTGAAGCGCCTTATATCTTTAACGCATTCAAACTACGTCGTCAGCGGCGTGCGTTGGCGACTCAGCGGCGTTATAGCGGCTTGATAACTGCGTGGTGTACACGTGATACTACAAACCCGATGGAAGAGATGGAAGAGAAGGCGGCGAGGCGGTGGGCTGCGGGGGCCGAGCGCAAGCGCCGCAAGCGGGCCGACAACCGTGCATTCGCACTTTCACATTCTCCCCCTCGGGGAAATGCAGGAGAATTTTTTTAAGGAAGCGCACGAGCTACGCCGAGCGGTTAGTTTACGCCAACATTCGCCTGGCCTCAAAATGACAATATGTTTTTCTTCAAAAAGCGTCAATACTGATCACAGTTCCCATGAAGGAACACTTTGTTCAGTGGTCTAAAACTGCAAAGGACGTAGGAGTTCAGGAAAGCATGATCGATTTAACCCAAAACTGACCAAACCGCTCGGTATGAGATATGGTTGTATTCTGTTGCCTCTATACAGCTTTGAATCTCCGATGCCTCGCTTGCTTCCGGTTCATCGTGACGCAAACCGCGACTGCAGTCGATGTTTATGTCACGTTTGATGAGCTTTCGATTTGCCATTTTTCAGCAATTACAGCATATTTCGGTACCGAATCGACGCTAAACTACCTATTGGAAGGCCAGACTTTCGTTTGAAAACAACTTGCTGGCTGCTTCCAGTGTCCCTTGAAGAGAGTGGGCGTATCGCAAAAAATGGCGTTTGCGACGGATTACACCATCCCCACAGGCAACTTGTCGATCATAAAAATTGGCAGCGAGAGCTATAACAAGCACATCGGAAGTAATTTTTCTTTACGCAATACATCGCAGTTCCCATTGAATTTACAGGCGGAACGAGTAAGTGGACTGTTGCCATTTTCTACCTCCCGGTAGTAGTTAAAAAAAACCATCCGCTCGTTACTTGTGGATTATAAAGCTTGTGCCCATAGTCTACCATTCTCCTTATTACCTGCGTTTCGCACCGCGCAGTGTAGAATTGCTACATTCTCTGTAAACGAAACTTCTGATAAACGGGAACGTATTTTTCTCGGTCTCTTGAGGTTCCGTTCAATAAGAGTCTACTTCGTCTGTTTCGTTCAGCGCACGTACACAGCGCTGCTTTTCGAACACACAACTCGCACGCATTCTCGCACGATTTCGGCTACTATACCAGTGGATAAGAATGCCAAAAAAACCAATGCGGACATAAGAAAAAAAACAGCCTTGCGTTATGTTTCTTTTAACTCTTCGCCCCAGCTTTCATTCGCATTTTCTAGGCCTATTCCCAGCACACAAAGAGGATCCAGGGTAGCTAAATGAGAGACGCAGAAGCGTACTGAGCACGTGGCTCGATATTCAGTGGGGCAGAGATCACCTTTCAGGAACTGCGGCGGCGGCGGCTGGCATTGTGCCTATAGCCTGCGCGCTTGGGTTGGAGGCGCGTGGCTTTCAGCTCAGCCACCTGAACCCTTTTTCGCTACTGCTCATTGGCTTCATCGTGAGAGTGCGGGCCGTGAGCACCCATGCATGCATAATGGGGTCTTTTTTTTTTTTTAACCGCCGGGAATACGTATATCGCAAGGCGTATCGCCCCGTATACCACCTTTCGGTGGTTTTAGGCGAGAGTGCGCTGAGGCGCCTGTTTGGAAGTATAATTAAGCAGGACAGGGGATAAGTTTTCACCGAATGGAAAAAGCAAATCGATGAACTGGCAACCCGGCATTTACCTAGGGTGAATGCCGAGGTATTCCTGGAGGTAGAAAACGGGACACCCCAGTGGGGGGGAGTAAAGGGACGTACAGGAAACAAAAGGTTTATATTCGTGGAAAACATTTTATGCGAGGAGTGCTCTTATTTAAAACCTCATTTTGCACTACGCCTCATTTCCCGCCGAGCGAACAATCCCACTCACAGTTCAACTGCGTGCATTAATTTCGAAGATGCGCTTCAAGTCCTTTGTGGGCATATTTTGCTGACGATTGAATTTCCTTAAGCAAGACTTTATCCCGCAACAAACAGTTGCAAAAATTGTCGCACGTACGGAAAGTTCAGCCGAATATATAACACAGCACGCAATGTTCACAGAGGGTTGATGTCCACGCCAAGTTCACAATGGGGAAAAAAAGAAAAACGGGCTTCACTAGAGCCGTGTTTCCAGAACAATACAGGGCCAGTTTCGCCACGCATGCGATCGCAGCGCAGCGTAAATCCTGTTTTCATCTGTTTGAAGACTTGCACCCATCCCCCTGAGGCAGAAATACCGGAAGAGTGCCAGTCTTCTGGCTTCTTTTCAATGTTTTGCTTGACAATGGTCAAAATAATGCCTCTTCAAAATATTTTTTGGCATGAAACTTTAAAAGCGTTCTTTGGTAAGAATAAATGTAAATTTTACACTCTTGGTAACTGTTTTGACGTATTAAACGTCATATTTTTAAAATATGCTTGTAACGGGACGGCACGCTTTTGGTTTGAAAAACTTGCTTGGCGTCCATTTTGAAACTATGTAGTCCTGCGGACATGGGACATTATTGTTTATTTTGACACAAAGAAGGGACGCCAGAAACGGACCTCAAAAAACGGGACTGTCCCGGCCAAAACGGAACGTCTGGTCAACCTAAGTTTAATCCAAGCTGAGTCTGTTTTGCATAGGTACTTTAATGTTGTTGTTAACCCTGATTAATCCCCACAATATTTCAGAATTTCATGTACAAGCTGTATGTCCTTGGGAAGTCGAGGAGGCAAAAGAAGAACCGATTATGTTGTACCCTCCTAGTAAGCAGGAAAAATAAGCGGAAAATGTAGGATGTTGCCAGATAAATCTGGAGGATGGACTGGTGTCGATATAAAAAAAAATCCTTTTCGATGTCACGTATACTTGCGTGATTGGCCAAAATTCATGGGTATTGGCCCCAGGTGGGGATTGGCCAAGGTTGATGAGGACTCTGGAAATGCCCGCTGCTTGCATGCTTGCTCGGTTGTTTTATTGGTTTATTCAGAGTACAGCGACACCGTAGACACAATATCTTCGAGTTCATGAAAGGCACCCTGGGCACGTGAAACCATCTTCAAATATCTCATTGATCCGAACTTGGGTCGCGCGACCACAAATCGAAATATCGCTAGAATTTCAAACTTGTGCAGCAGCAGGGAGCGAGAGCTTTTCGCAGATTTAACACTGCTCCACCTAAAAACGACACCAGTATCCTTTCCCGCCGTCTGCACAGGCGCACAGGACACCTAGTTATACGCCGATTTAATGATGCACAAGTTAGAAGGGCCGCACTCGATGAGTGTCGCAAAAGAAACGCTCCGGGCTGAGATCTAATCACATTTAACGTGATTTGAATGACAAGTCTCTAAAAACTATTTTAAGAAAATTCAAGGAATACTTGGGCACAAGTGAGATTCCGCCCGAGATGATGAAATTCAAAGGGCATGCCATTCATAAACGAAGCAAACCGCTCAATGTAAACAATTGTTGGCCATCCTCTATCACTTCCGGCGTAGGTGTACTGATGTGGATGACCTTGCTGGAGATGATCGAACGCTTTCTCGGAGTTACGGAGAAGCTCCCCAAACACATGTATGGCTTTCAGGAACATCACCCCATCCTGTCTATCTTAAGCTAAACAAACCATCGGGCAAGTGACAAGTACGATGAGTCTAACGTATAACCAATATTAACTTTCCACCTAAAACGATCCTTCACTAATGTACACCACAAAGCGATCCTCGCGAACCTACACGGGGCCTGGTGCGGGGCGTGAGTCTAACCGAATGCATGAAAGACATATAGTCACCAACTCAACGACCACAATCAAGAAGTGAAAACTTCTACCGGGCCCAATAAGCTTGGAGCCAGTGACATGACCGCTTGCTTTCATGCTCGCTTGCTCTGTCAGGCGGTCCATCGTCGCATTTCATGCCTTCAGCGGAATTTTTCCGATAATCTAAAACTGTGCTCCTCCTCTTGTCTCCTCTTTGTGTCGTTGTTCCGCGCAATCCTCACGGCTTTTCAAATAATCTAGAATATCATTTTCTGCGTTGACAAGAGTATCGATACCGTCTTAAAAACGATGTTGCACTTGCTTTCGTTATGGTGCTTGTGCGGCCAATGTTACCCTCAATTCCATGCATTTTTAAAGACGATAGTCTTTCTTGGGCTACTTAAGCCCAGAAATTTTGGTCTATCGTCTGTCTGTCTGTCTGTCTGTCTGTCTGTCTGTCTGTCTGTCTGTCTGTCTGTCTGTCTGTCTGTCTGTCTGTCTGTCTGTCTGTGACTCGATTCAGCTACCCTGCCAAAGTGAAACGAAGTCTGCGCAATAGTCTTCTATACTCGCAGCCAAATCAAAACGTCTATAGTCCAGTTTATAAGTTCATACATGTCAACATTGTTCAACAAAAACAAGACATTACGCAAATATAAGGCCGAAAATTGATACACAAGGGATATTTACAGTTTTAATTTATAAAAAATTCATAGATGCTTGATTTTTGCGAAATAAAATAATACATTCACTGCAGCAAAAAAGCCAGCGTCTCCATTCCGTGGATGATGGCGAGGGTTCGGAGTACGGGGACTCGAAATGACATCCAAGTTGCGCCCCGAGTGACATCCGATTGGCGCTCCGACCGTCATTCGATTTGAGCAGTGAGTTGCACCTTGACTATTCCCTAAATGAAACTGCAACTCACGGCTCAAATCGAATTTCGCTTGATTTTCGTTTGATGGTGGTGTGCGCCCGGATGGACGCGGACGGACATTGGGAGGTCCTAAGGTACTCCGCACCATTACAGGCGAGGGAGTAAGCCGTTTGACTCTCGGGTACTAACTCGGTCGTAGCCCAATGGATAAGACGACTGACACTAACTGTGTACGGTCTACCAGACACAGGCTCGAATTCTGCTGGTGCCTGTGTGATTTTTTGAGATTGTAAATGCTATGCGCATGGACGCGGACGGACATTGTGCGGTCCTAAGGTACTCCCCACCTAACATTCACACTGTCACCTGCTGTTGTCCGCGCCACTATAGCTTCTGGCGGAATTTTAAGAAATCAAGCGGCAACAGTTACGAAAGGTTCCACTAGATAGATTCCATGTTCTGCTTGGAACGCACGTGGACTAGGGAAACGCGGTTCTACAAACATTGTAGGCGGGTGCCTCATTTCACGCCCGTCTCCGCCGTGCGGCAGCGCTGCAATCGAAGCACCCGGCCTGGAGCAGTGGAACGCGGTAACCTTAAATCGACTTGAGCAAATGTTTAGCCCGTTTACCTTGGGAAGAGTGTAACGCAAGAGGAACAACATGAGAGGTGAGCGGGAAAGCGAAGGGAGCCAGTTACTTAACAAATTTTGACAAAGACTATCGTCTTTTTTCCACATTTGCAACGAAAGGAGCAGATGCAGGGCCAATTTTTTTTCTGTAGCGCTACAGTTGCACACAGGCTACGCCTACCCTGATATAAAAGAAATTACGCAAAGAGGTAAATGCAAAACGTGACTGTAAAGTAAAAATAAGGTTCGCTGCCGATACCTTCACAATAGTGGTTCTGCAGGGAACTATAAAAATATTACAAACGACATAAGGTTTGAAAATAAGAAATGTGCCAACTAAAAGAATGTATAGATGCTGCAATGCTTCAGTGCAATAGGGGACATACAATGTGTATGTATGTATGTATGTATGTATGTATGTATGTATGTATGTATGTATGTATGTATGTATGTATGTATGTATGAATGTATGTATGTATGTGTACATACGTACGTATGTATATATGTATGTATGTATGTATGTATGTATGTATGTATGTTTGTATAAATATACAAAAAACAATGCGTATAAAAATCCCAATTCCTGGGACCAAAAATAATTTTTGTACGTTGCATGGACCATATGGCAACTTTTCTGACGATAATCTTGGAGAAGAAACGGCCTAAAACGGGACAGAAACTTTAAGATGACCGCGTTTCCGTCGTCATTGCTGCCGCGCAAGAATTCATGGTCTCCCGATGTTGTCTGGCCGAACTGACGCCTGTAAACAAAGCGGAAGGTAAAAACGAAGTAATGTAAGCGTGAAGAGAGACACAAGTTATCTAACGTAAAATCCCAAACAAAAACATTGACAATATCAAGAGAAATCAAGTTCTACTGGATGCGTTCAGTCTTGTGGTATCTTTTTTACCGTAATATTTTCTAAACTAAAGAAAATACCCATTTGTGGGGCCCTTCTTTTGTCACGATGCACTGTCACAGAGAGACAACAAGAGCGAGAAGAAAAAAGGAGAAGGAAGAGGAAAACGGGAAAACACCAACACCAAGAAAGCACAAGCCACCCCCTCTCATACAAATCCCATGTTTACATCAGTGAACGAACGGCGATACATCAGCGAAACGTAAACTGGTCGTAACTAATCCTCGTATACCTTGTGCGGTGAGGCGAATTGGGTGTTTTGGCCGCACTTGTCCGATTACGCTTTACACCTCCCTCTACCCCATATTATCCCCGCAACTCGTGGAAACATGGGCGAAATGATGGGACGGAGAAACACGAATCCTTAAGACGCCACCTGCTTGGTGCAGCTGTATTTATGCATGTGTGACCCGAATCAACTGCGCTGAAAGACACCCAACCGAACTCTTGTGCAAATTTCAAAGTTATATTACCCCTTTTTTAGCATTAGAAAGGGGAAGCAAAAAGAAAGGGGGAAAGTGTGCGAACACCGACGCAGTACGGGGCACTGACGGATCTTCGCTTGCTCCATGGCCGGTGAAGGAGCAGCCGGCCAGCCGGATATTGAATCCCGAGAAGGAGCTTAGGTCAACACTACCTTGCGCCACTCATAGCTTCTGCAGTTCGGAGTGACGTTCAAGATCTCTTTAGCAACAAAACAGTAAGCCTGAAAGATCAGGATGGTGATATATTTACTTTTTCCAACAAGCATGCGCGGGTTCTAATTAAAACCAGCGGCAATCCTGTGCTACCTGAGAGCCGATATTTTAGCTAATCGACCTGCGTGCCTGCCTTGCAGGCCAGTTTCTACTCCGAAAAACTGGACTTGGTCATCCCGACAGTGGCGTCTTTTTTCTCAGACAACAAACTGCTTTTTGAGTTCGGATCAAGACATTCTCTTTTTACAGGAAAGCTCCAAAGCTCTCCTCCCCAGTGGTTTCGTCCCCGTGGGCAAAAACGTCAAGGCGCCAAAGCTTAAGACGCCGACCGTATGCGCCAGGCTAATCAGGCATATAGCATAGACCTCACATTTCTTCTAGCGAAACCACAGAGCAAGCATCGAAACCGCAGTAGGGATGATAAGGCGCCTATGGACAATGGTACCCCCTACCCCACGCCTTGTGTTCCCGGTAAAGATTGTTTGATGATTGTCTTTGAAGGCTCGGCAGGACTAGTGATTGATTGATTGATTGATTGATTGATTGAATGAATGAATGAATGAATGAATGAATGAATGAATGAATGAATGTAGGGTTTAACACGCCGACGCAACGCAGGTGGTGAGGCGCGCCGTAGTGGAGGGCTCCGGATGAATTTCGACCACCTGGGGATCTTTAACGTGCGCCGAAATCTCGTACACACAGGCGTTTTTGCTTTTCGCCGCCATCAGAAAAGCGGTCGCCGCGGCCGGGAATCGAATCCGCGACCTCGTGCTCAGCAGAGCAACGCCTTAGCCACTGAGCCATCGCAGCGGGTGCAGGACTAGTGTCACTAACTAGAGCAGTTTTTGCAAAGACGCTGAACGCATGCGTCAGGCTAGGCAGGACTCAGCATCTGCCGCCAGAGAAGCCGAGCGCAATGTCATTAGATAAGGTAAAAAATTACCCCCATCTCCCCGCGAGGGAACCCTGGTGTGATGCGATACATCTGAGCGTTCAATTGGCGTTTCCATTGGGTTGATTCTCTAAATCGGGTGAAACGTGTTGTGAACGCGTAGGATGCCTTTCCATCACATGCGGGTGTTCTCATACGCGGGAAGAGGGGGGTAATTTTCACAGCGCCTGAAGGAGAGGAGACAGCGGAGGGGAGTCGCGCATGCGCGCAAAGCGAGCGAAGCGCGCGCACGCAGCTGTTGTTTATGATAATGAGACGGAGTGAGAGTGTTGCGCACAGCTGTCGGAGAGAAGAGCGGAGGAGAGGCGCGCATGCGCAGTGGGCGTGCGGACGCCGCCGACGCCGATGCCGACGCAGGAGGGACATGCCTCAGAGCAAGAGATGCGTCGCATCTAATAAAGTAGCGCCTCTGAAGAACGCAAGTCATAAACGGCGGCAATTTTAGCTTTTATCAGTGCTGCGAGATTGCCGCATCTACGGCATTGCCCTTAACTTCGACCAGGTCGTTTGTTAACAACACTACCGAGGATGCAGCGAAACGGCTTCTTTGGACACACTTCTACTGCTGAAATGCTGTTACACGCGTTATCTTTGATTCGGATTCCGAACGACATCAGTCGCGCGCACCCGCAGAGCATGGGGGACAAGCTAAGCCTACGAGAGTTGACCGACTAAAATGCACAAACAACAATATGGCGGCGCCCATGAACCGTCGTAGTGTAAACAAACGTCCCGTAATGCGATCTGACCAATAATCATAGCGGGGCCACGGAACAGTAGGAGAAAAGAGTGCCGATACCCTGTACCCTTATAGTGACACTAGGCGAGCGCAAGCGACAAGCCCGCCGAGACGACGAGAAACATTTTATACCTTTCTCCATCCCCATTTGTAGTGGTTTAAAGCAGCTTTGCTGGACATCGACTTTCGCAGGGCGGGATGGCGACCAATTTTCTGTTTCGTTACAACATGCAGTGGGCTGCAACTATGAGAAGGGCCGGCAAACGATTTTAGCTTAACAAGACCGTTAAACCTCCTAGACTAATTTGAATTTGTCCCGTTATTTCATTTTAGTTCAACTCTTGTAATATTTCATTCAAACTATGCCCACAAGTTTGGGGGCATAGTTCATTTAGGAGAGGGAGCGGAGGAGAAGAAACAAAATATAGGGAGTTCCACTATGTGAAGAAGGATGACTCGGGGAGGTGGGCGCAATCGAAGGAGGGCGCGAAACAAACGCGTTGTGTGTAATTTGCGATTAAGCACTGTTCTTAGTTAATTAGCTAACTGAAACTTGGGGGGACTAGAGTTTTATTTTAGCGGACAAACATGGGGCTGTCCGTTTCCCTCCTGTAGCAGACGATGTACTGACAACAGACGGGAATTCCACATTATTGACTTCACTGTGAACTACCTAATCATGAAAAGGAGAATAAACATGGCATGGTTTAGTTGCCATATCGTTTGTGCGGTATAGTTTCGATAAAATAAGAGTTGCAGCCATTTTCTGTAACCATGCTCTCTTCGCAGATGGCCATGCATTTGGCAGCAGAGAGTAGTTCTGTAACGTTCCGAACTTCCCTGTGAAGTAATTAATTATTACGAGTAAATCAAACTCGGCGTAATGATAGAGCCGTCCTAGCAGGCAATTTCAGTATGACGTTTTTTTTTTTCAAGGTGCCTAAATTACATTGAGAGCTACATTTCCGAGAAAGTTGGCTTTGCCGCAAGCTAAAATTTTATCGACGTTACTTTTTCCTATACACACCCTGTAGACGAACGCAGCTTTGGTCAAAACCAAAGGTGCGTCAATCACATAAAATGTAATTTCGGTTACACCGAAAGGGGGAAAGCCGCTTTTCAATTGGCTTGCGGGTGATACCGGTGGTACGTATGCATGTGGGTTGAATTTTACGGAAAAATAAAGTGGCAAGGGGCGCTCGCCGTGTTACCCTTTTCTCTTCATCCTCGTCTTCCGCGCAGTTTAACAGCACAGACGTTGTTACTGGCCGTAAGATCGCTGTTGCAGGAAAAAATTCGCAGCACCTGTGAGCGTGCGCCTCGCTGCGACCGGCGAGCGTCCCTGGCACGCGCAGTGGCCGTAGCAAAACAAAAAAAAAATGCAGCGTTAGCTGTAATCATGGCAGGGCTTGCTCGGAATAAGAAAGACACGTTATAGCATAGGCCCCTCGCTTGTTCGTCCTCGTGGCATCGTGCACATGCGCTCAGTATCGTAAAGAGCCCTCGCATGCGGCAGCGTCTAAAAGACTACCTGCTTGGGAGAGGTCACCGCGGCCGCCACACTCTCTAGAAGCCATTACAGATATTTGTAGACACGGCTGAGAGTGTGCCACTCCTTCCCAAGAGATCCCGCCAGCGCGAGTCGACGACGAAGAGCTGAGGATTATGTAGAAACTTTATAACATCATCGCGGCACTTATCCAATTTTCATAATCGGAGTCCGTCATCACGCGTCAGCAGCTGCTGCTTCGTCTTGTTTGCATCGCCATTTTGTAAATAAAGCACCACCGTGTCCACGGACGTTGCGGCCCTTGGTCTCTTTATATTTTATATTTTGGTGCCAAAAAACAGTATGAAGGCCCTCCTGCGATTGAGAGTCATCTGAACTTTGTACTATTAGAAGGAGGACCCCTTGATGCCGACGACGGGTCGTTGTGTCGGAAAGAGCAATGGTGGGGGGACAAAAGCCGACCGACCTGATGGGCAGACGACACGACGATGCACCCTGCCCTCTTGCGATTGTCTGATGAGTCCAAAAACTGATTTTGTCAACGGTGAGGTGGAAGCTAAAACTCACTGCGTAATGGAAGATGCATTATCCGAACAGAGTATTCCTGTGTCCACGATCCGCCTCCACAAACTGCATATGCAAAGACCCAAAGGGCGCGGTAAATGATTAAAATTATATGCCGGGACTCAAAACCAGCCTTCGAATTCTCAGTAATGACAAGTGATGTATACGATGGGTTGAAGAGTTTTCGGTACGAGCTCCGAAAAACTGCAGTTGGGTTGAAACCTTTCAATAAGAAAATTGAACCGTTTTTGTCGACGTCGAAGGCTTAGATCAAGAATTTTCAACAAGCCGAAGTTAGTTATGAATGCGCCGATTATACTATCAAATATTATGTGCCTTTGACTATATTTCCTTTCTTGATGTAGCTAAGTCGAACATGTTTATCGTTTACCCTAAATCTTAGCACCATTTTATTAAACAAGCTGAACTTTAAAATTCCTGGAACCCTTCTTTGCTTCACCGCTGGAATGTCATGATACCATAGCGGTAGCGGACAAACATCACCGCTGCATAGTGACTTTATTAAACGGCCTCATGAACTGAAACCCTTCCCGTTCCACCGAGGTATAATGGATAAATTAAATAAATCGAAAATGGATGTTTGCAAACAGGTTCGCAATCTGTAAAGTGCCGTCATACCTACATGCGCGTATACATTCACAGATGGAATCGAATAAAGGCCGCACTTTCAACGGTACTTTAAAATATATCATGAGTTATCTAGTTCCAGCCACCTTAAAACGAATTTAGAACAGGAGACACAAGCAATACAATTTAACCATACAGCGCATACGCAAGGCCAACATTTATATTAAGTGCCTGTCCCAACAGTAGAGGGGACAGACTTTCCAAGAATCTATCAGCGGGCCCTGGTACATCCTGGCGTACGTCGCGAAATGAGAAATCAGAAGGCAGCGAGATGAGCCGTTGTAATATATGCAGCATAAGATCGTAAATCTTACACTGTGGCTAACGACGTGATACCGCTCAGCTTCGAGTTCAGGGCACTTCGTGGGGCAAATCTGACTTACTTCGGACGTAAGTGGACACCGGTCAGGAGAAGCTGGTTCTCCGAAACCGGCCACACAAAAAGCAGACGTTGTGCTGGGTTCTAATGATTACACAAGTTTGCTATTGCTTCATCGTATCTCCTTACATTCCCCGAAAGTCGCGCGCACTTTAAACGTATTGTCCCCCTACAAAACGTCGTTAACTCAGCTCTCCTCCCAACAGTTACCGCTTTTTTGCTGTTTTCTTCCACATGTGTCGCAACGTGTCAGACGAAAGTCTGCTCGGTGCTCTCGGGCGTTATACGAGTGTTGTGCTCCGGCGTACTCCGAGAAAATGCTGCAGCCCGCTCGAGGGACAGGGCCAACATAAATATTAATGAACAACCGCAATAAAGAGAGGTAACCGTAAATTATGTCTGGCCTTTTAGATGGTTTTTGCAGCGCAGAGTAATGAGTTCATTCGGCAGTTCAGAGGAATACGTTTCTGTCTAATGGTAACGTGATATAATTTTCTTTAGCCTTGCGGAATTTTTTGTTAACGTAGGATAATTTTTAGAAACTAGAGATGTAGCGGTAATTTTACAAGTTTGGAGACAACCTTGCCCTTATTTCTTTCTCTTTCTTTTTAAAATTTACCAGAGTGCGACAAATTTGCCGCTAACGTAGGAAAACAAGTTTAACGGCTGTTCATGGTTAGTAGGGGGGGGGGGGCGGAGGAAAAACGTTTGTTATTTTCAAGAAAAAAAGGCGGAAATCTTCTAATTTTCACAAAATTGTTGCAAGCATTCATTTTTATCATGATATTCTACCAGTTTCCTATAGTAATATTTTAGGTCAATTCAAGCTTATGCTCATTCGTTTCAGTCTTCCCCTTTCGAAGTTAATCCGAAATTAAATTCTTAATTGGCGGGATGACCCCTCTTCTTGCCACTGCATCTAGGCTTAACGACTGCGCGGACAAACACTGATCAAAGAGTTTGCCTTTATTATCTGGATATATTCTGAGAACTACTTTGGCACTGAAGAACATGTGCGAAGATGGCGCTAAAAACTACCTCATGGGCACAGCTCTAACCATAAGGCCAGCCGCCATTTCCCTCGCTCGTTTTAGTCCTGATATGGTTTCCCAGTTATCCCAAGGAGTCACGCTATTATATACTCGGCTACAACTCAAGAACGGCACCACCTCATGTAGTGTATCACTCCGCCACAGCGCCGGACCCATGACGTCAGTGCGCGCGCGTTTTGAAAGGGGTTTGCTATGAATGCGTGATATCGTCTGCCTTGTCTCACGCAGTTTGTTTGTCGTCACTGGAGTCGTTTATAAGTATATAAAGTCCAAAAAATCACGGGAATGGCTCACGTCATGTTCAAAATATTCCCAGTAACGCCCTACATGCGCCACGCGGAGAAACATCCGGCTACGGTGATAAGGCACAGCGGCAACTTCCGGTGCCGTTCTTAAGTTGTCACCGAGTATAGTACCATTCGCGGCGCACGCTACTTAGGTAATGGAAGAACGGTGGTACTTTATGGATTATTTCATTGTATGCCTCGTACCACTAACATTTTGTGAGCTACATTTATTCAGCAACTGGACGAAGATAGATGGACAACTGGATAAATGAGCTAGAGTAGACGACTTCTGTTTGTTCCGGAGGCGTATAGGTGTTTCCTAGCCAGCACAGCCAAGCGACGCATGGCGCCGTACAGGGGCATGTTCGAAGCTATGTCCACGTGCTTGTGGCCCTCAATTTAATCGCACAGATCCGCTTGCTCTCGTAGTGTAGTACTTGCGCTCCTGCGAAGCGAACATTCTAACCCGGGTTCAAGTCCCGTTATCACTTTTCTTTTTTTCAGTTTCAAGGGTTTGTTATATTTGAATATTAACATTTGTTATTGCGCATATAATCTATTTATGACATCTTTATGCATTATAAATGGGATTTGTGGTATTTTCGTGACCTTTCGGTTAGTTTCAACTACTACTTCTTGTACGTTTTTGCGGGTTTGTCCCTTTTAGGTCGGTTTCGGCTATTTCTGTTGAATATTTTTAACACAGTGGTTTTCAACCACCGCAGGTCCATTTTGGCTGGTATTTATTTCAGTTCGGGTGGTTTGGTATGCATTATGTACGTTCTTGCTGTGACATAACCCCCATAAGCAAGCTTAGGTGACGGCTGGCTGTACTGACTAGGAAACGCATGTAGGCGCTCCGGAGGCCTCACTGGGTTCTGGACTGACAAGCTGATGATGATGGTTGGTGTTTCATGGCGCAAGGACAACGAGGGCAAAGAGCGCCAAAAAAGAAGTTATATAATGAAGCGAAGTGATTACCACAAAAAGTTGGGTATAAAACATGCAAACCGAACATAGTAAAATCAATTAAAGGTAATGGTGATGGCTGGTGTATAGGGCCAGATTTGATTATACGTGATATGAGATAAGGTTTAAAAACTTAACATCTGACAAATAATCAAACACACGTTTCACAGAAACACTGGCATCGTCACCTAGAAACAGCGATGGATGTAGTGGGATATGTTGTCTGTAGAGTTCTCTGAAGTGTTTGTGTCGTGTTGTGTGAAGTGCCTTGCATGTGATTAGTATGTGCACTACGGATAAGGCCTCTCCGCACCTGCTGCACAGAGGTCTTGGAGATGCAGTGAGAAGGTGCGAGTGCGTTGCATGTGTGTGCCCTATCCGTAATCTGGCCGAGGCGACTTCAGAGTATCTATTCCGTGTGTCGGTGGTGTATGGTCCCAAGTGAGGCTTTATTACGTGTAACTTGCTGTCTGTTTGTTCACTCCAGTGTGTTTGCCATGTTTTGCGAAGTTGTTGTATGATGTGTGGTTTCACGTCGGTGTAGGGTAATGTGGTTATGTCTACTGTATTCAAGAGTGTAGCAGCAGCAGCCATTCGGTCCGCTGCTTCGTTCCCGGCTATACCACAGTGGCCAGGGACCCAGCAAAGAACCAGTTCAAATTTGCGTAGATACACAGACATAATACCCTTGACGATCAGATTGACAACGTGGTTTTTCGAAGGCGTTGTTGACGACAGTGCCCGCACAACACTGAGGGAGTCTGTATAGATAATGGATTGTGGGATGTGGCTTTGAAGTATATGAGTGACAACAAGAAGTACACCGTAAGCCTCTGCCGTAAAGATACTAGTATGACTATTCAGAGTTCTAGTGACACTAAGGCCGGGCCCATGCGCCGCGCAGGACACAGAGGTGGCAGTTCTAGAAGCGTCCGTATAAAATTCAGAACACTCATACTTCTGCTGCAAATACAAGAAATGCTGCAGAATTGCACATGTTGGAGCTCAGTTTTTATCTACATGTGTGAAAGATGTGTCGCATGATACAGGGTGGAGATGCCATGGTGCTATAAAATCCGTTAGAGAACTTTGGATTGTATCTAAAGAGGAGACAGCAAGCTCTGACGCTTCCTCTCTAACTCTGTAAGAGAAGGGCGCAGAGAACGATGGTCGATTTAAAAGGAGTTCAGTCATGCACGTATGATGAAAAACTGATTTAAAAGGATGGTGAGGCATGGATGAAATTTTAAAAGCATAAAGGAGATCTGTGTATGCTCGCTGACGTTGTAGGTTCCATTTGTTGCACTCCACATAGAGGCTTTCGACCGGGCTAGTGCGGAAGGCGCCACACGCCAGGCGGAGCCCGAGATGGAGCACTGGGTCCAGCATTTTGAGGGATGTTTTACTTGCTGACCCATAAACAACGCTACCATAGTCCAATCGTGAACCTATCAAGCTGGTAAAAACACGTAAAAGAAGTTGTTTGTGAGCACCAAAAGAGATGTGCGACAGAACATTCAGGATATTCATTGTCTTTACGCGTTTATGTTTTAGTTGTTTTATGTGTGGGATGAATGTGAGCTTTTCGTCAAAGATAATACCTAAGAACTTGTGTTCCTTTTTTACAGGAATAGAGACACCGTGGAGTTGAATGTCTGGATCCGGCCGAACGCCACGCCTCTTGGAAAAGAAAACACAAGTGCACTTTCCTGGATTAAATTTAAAACCGTTGCTATCTGCCCAGCCGGCAAGCTTGTTCACACCAAGCTGGACTTGCCGCTCGCAGATAGACAAGTTACAAGACTTAAAAGATAACTGCACGTCGTCTACATAAATTGAACATGAAATCGACGGCGCCTTCCGAAGAGAATTCATTTTCACAATAAAAAGGGTGCCACTAAAACTCCACCTTGCGGCACGCCGTTTTCCCGCACATGAACCCTAGAGAGTGCAGTTCCAACTCGCACACGAAAGGTTCTTTGAGTCAAGTAGCTGGCAAGTGTGTTCATCATGTTACCTGTTATGCCGAAGGACTTGAGGTCACTTAGGATGCCATACCGCCACGCGGTATCGTACGCTTTTTCCAGATCAAAGAATACCGTCATACAGTATTGTTTGTGGAGGAAAGCATCCCTTATATAGGACTCGAGCGTGGCGAGTTGGTCGTTGGTGGACCGCCCCACCCCGAAGCCTGCCTGGCAGCTCTCGAGAAGACCATTGTACTCAAGAAAGTACACGAGTCTCCTGTTTATCATCTTCTCGAGGAGCTTGCACAGGCAGCTTGTGAGGGCGATGGGCCGATAGCTAGCGGGAGAGGAAGGGTCCTTTCCTTCCTTCAGGAAAGCCACCACTATGGCCTCCCTCCAAGAGCGAGGAATGTGCCCCGAAAGCCATGTGTTGTTGTATAGATGTAGGAGTGTTTCAAGAGTGTCTGGGTGTAGGTGTTGTATCATGGTGTATGTGATTTTGTCTGCACCTGGAGCTGAAGTCTTACATGTGCTCAGAGCAACCTTCAGCTCATGAATTGAAAAAGGAGAATTGTAACAAGTGTGCGACTTATTGTTATCACGCAGGGACTTCTTTTCTACAGATGTTTTGTGTTTCATGAAAGTGTTTGTGTAGTGCGCTGAACTGAACACGTGTTCGAAGTGTTGTGCAAGTGTGTTAGCCTGGTGTTCCAGTGTGTCCCCTGTTGTACTAACCAGGGGCAGGCTGTGTGTCTGTTGTCCTTTTAGTTTTCGTATTCGTGTCCAGACTTTGTGTGTGTCAGTGTATGAGTTGATGGAAGTTAGGAAGGTGCGCCAACTCTCCGTTTTCACCTCACGACGCACTCGCTTCTCAAAAGCCTTTGCCGGTTAAAAGAAGTGAGGTTATCTGACGTGGGGTACCGGCGAAGGACACCCCACGCCTTGTTCTGGGCCTCTCGCGCCCGTCCGACAAGTGATATGGCGGTAAAACGATTTGTAAAGTTGCCAACGTTTATTCTCTGAACGCGCGTATGTGTAGAGTGCAGGCAGGAATTCATCCGCACAAGTATTCAAAATTTCGCTCTTAGCGCCCTACTGTAAGACTACAATAAAATCCCGAGAAAGCGCCCCTCTACCATTCTGCAGTGTTCTGGAATTGGCGCCAAGTACCGAGCAAGCGCCCCATGCCCTTTTTTCGCCTTGTCCGGCGCTTTACGCATTCTCACCGAACCTCTAACCTAGCATTGTTTCGTAAAAGATTTTGCGATATTGCGTGTTAAATTATAAAATCATAAAATTTTTAAAGAAAATAAATTCTTTCACCGCACGTATGTGCACGTATTCGGACTCGATACTCACCAAAGATATCTGCCCAGCCGTAGTCGGGCCCATTGACGTAGCCATCATAGCTGTTGTCATTCACCATTTTCGACAGACGTGAGCAGCGCCACCCCTGCGGCGCGAGCGCAAAGAATGCGTTTGTGCGCAGTTACAAAAACGTTGAGGGTGTGGAATGCAATCGGTAAACCGGCAAAAACGTGCACGCGACTGATCGACACTTTGGGATCGACCGGAAGGGAGTTCGCGAATGTGATCACAACTATGAAGCCCTGCTACAGCGCAACTACGGAAACGGAAGGAGGGGGGCGCTGGCTCGGATTATTACGCCGCCATATTGAATATTGGTGTGTGATCGAGCAGGGGCCCTCCCCCTAAAATTCCTTGGAGTATCGTTTAACATAGAATAGCTCTGTATTTTATGGTATTGTATTATTTATTTATTTATTTATTTATTTATTTATTTATTTATTTATTTATTTATTTATTTATTTATTTTTAGAAAGGAGGATGCAGTGCGGAGCTTGACGTATTCAATAAAATATGGCATCAACAGCTTCACATAATAAAACGCATCAGTCACCGTGCGGGACGGGTCATAACGGAAACGCTCAAAATTTTGAACCAGGCTGTCCTTACGAGCAAAGGGACATATGGGGCAGTACGCTTCGACTTCACTCCGACCTTGTTGCGGCAGCTCGAGCAGCCGACATAAACTTGCAAAACTTGAGGAGCTATACAAATACGCCCAACTCCCTACTCCTACGGAGATCATTCGAACTCATCAGGAATTTCTGAGATTAACAGCGCGAAAGAACGGGACAACACAGGACAAACAGCGCTGTGTTTGTCTACTCCTCGGTTGTCCCGTTCTTTCGCTCTGTTAATCTCAAAAATATGTACCAACTGGCCCGCCTACAATCCGTGTTGCCATCAGGAATGCCACGACTACCGACGAGCATCTCTCGCCGGCCGTGCGCTACTTGCGCTTCCGCCACCTATCGGTGCACCACAACATCCCATTCCTTTGCCGCTTCCACCGGGATGACTTCATCGTCACTAACCCGTAGCCACTACCGGCCAAGGTTCCGATACTTCCCTATACCAAGGAACGTAAACTCACGGCCAAAATTACCCAGCGGGTTGCCGATAGCGCCATTCATACTTATTGCGCTTGGGACCCAACCTCGAATAACACTGGATTAGCGGCCGTTGACTCGGCATTTCGTGCCACCTGCCAAAAGGAATACCGTTCTTCGTCTACCCTTCACCAACTGAAAGTAATATATTACTCGCAGTCCATTATCTTGAATTTTTAGTGCGGGAGCACTCTGGCGGCCGCTACTGGTGTTTGGCGGCGCAATGGCAATGGCGTCGTAGCCGAGGGAGCGACGCCAAGAAGAAAACAACGGAGGGAAATATGGCGAAAGTGTATGCTGAGCCGCACGAGACGCTCGTCGGACGTCTGGCGAAATTGTGATGGGGACGAGGGCCCACGCTGCCTGGCGCCATCTCTCTTACTGCCTCCCCCTCACACTTTTGCAGACACTACACTCCGTGTGTGGATAATCCGAATCACGTGACATTTGCGTAGGAAGTCCAAACACGTTTTGCGAGAATTTGGCCGCCGGCGACGGCGACGGCCTGCGAGATAACAGCACGGAAGCGCGCGCCGCCTTGCATTCGCTGATCACGCGATCATTTCCCGAGACGCAGCAGATACGCGCAGTGACTTACAAAACTGCAGTTCACGCTGCACACAAATTTTGCAATAGGAAGTGCAGTAATCGTCAGATCATTTTTTGACTCGTCTTAGCACCCGCCTCATGCAACTGTTTTCACAGCGAGCCAGGCGGCAGTCCGCGCACTAACCCGGGGCCTTCTCAAGGTTCCATCTGGGCTTCCATAAAGATGCTTCCCAGGAGGCTACAGCCTACTCAAGGAATTGAACTTCGGGTGGACCGCGTGCCAGGACACTGTGTTAACCTCTTCAAAGAGGCGGCGCGCGCCCTGGCGAGCGATGTTATTAGAACCTGCTCCCACCCAGTTTTACCTCATCACTACCTTAGTATGGATCCCTTTGAAGCACGCGCCACTGTTACATACGGGAAGGCGTCACGAACCGGGCTCCGTCGCCTCCGTCATGCGCGCGGTAGCGTGGTGGTGAGCGGCCAGCAAAGGGTGCTGCCTTGGTGACGACAACAAGCTAGCCGAAGGCAAACTTAACTGGTTTACTCCATGGCAAGAGATGAGCCGAGACAATACAGGAACAATACTTTTCCGGGCGAGCTAACAGTACAGGACTCGAACAGAGTGACAGAATTGATTCGCTGCTCCCAAAAAAATTGGCCGCGTATCTGCTCCTTTCGGTGCAAATGTCGTCAAAACACGATAGTCTTTATCGGCTTTTGCGAAGTAAATGCCTCCCTTCGCTTTCCCGCTCACCTCTCATGTTGCTCCTCTTGCGTCGCGCTCCTCCCAAGGTAAAGACGCCAAAGGTTTGCTTAAATCATTTTAAATTTCCCGCGTTCCACTGCTCCAAACCGGGTGTCTCGATGCGAACACTGCAGTACGGCGAAGACGCGCGTTAATCGAGGCGCCCTACGCTTATAGAACCGCGTTTCCCTACTCCACGTGCGTTGCAAGCAGAACGTGGAACCTATCTAGTGGAACCTTGCGTAACTGTTGCCGGTTGATTTCTTAAAACGGCGCCAGAAGCTATAGTGCCGCGGGCGACAGCAGGCGACGGCGGAGTGAATTCTTTTTCAGCAGTTGATGAAGTATTTAATTTCGGAAAATTCAAGCATGTTTGATTTTTTATAAAGGAACACTGCAAATATCACTTTTGTATTGATTTGTTGTCTCATATTTGCGTAATGTCTTGTTCTTCTTTAACAATGTTGACAAGTATGAACATTACACCGGACATAGACGGGTAGATTTAGCTGTGAATATATAAGACTATTGCGCAGGCATTGTTTTGCTTTGGCCGGGTGGCTGAATCGAGTCACAGACAGACAGACGGACAGACAGACAGACAGACATACAGACATACAGACAGACCAAAATTTATGGGTTTAAGTAGCCCAAGAAAGACTATCGTCTTTAAAACGAACTTCTGCGCTCGGGCCCCGTATTTATGGCCAAAGCGCTAACGGTAAAACAACTTTCCTACTGCTTGTGCACACGGCGTGAACGTAGTATAGACACACACAACACTCTTTCCAGGGTTCGTGAGGGGTCGGTAGTAGCGGCGTACGCTGAGTCTGTGAGTGGGCAAAGAGGAGATCTCGGCTGCAGCGTCCGCCTCACCGGGTCAGGTGTCAACACGCCGCATTAGCAGCCGCCGAAGTTTGAATCATGCCGACGGCGAAGTGCCCGTAATCCGTCCGTTCTCAGGCACGTTCATTCTTGTCCGGGGCAGCTTTCTTGCACAGCGGGGGACTCCGCGAAACTTGCAGCAAGCACGAACACGGTAGCAGCGCGCATAATTGTAAAAGCTTCTCCGCGGGGGTCCGAGGTCCCGATGGGTAACGGTCTTCAACCGATGTCCGGAGGGATGCTCTCAAACAGAAGTGCTCGCCAGACGCTCGACTCCAGGACTGGGCTTTATGGCGCCTTGCTGGAGCTTCACCGCGCCGTTCACTGGATGAATAGTGGCTCCCCAGGAGCGTCGCCGTCTTGGTCAGGGAAGCAACAAAACAACACAAAGAGACACAACCGCATCGCCGGCAAGCGCGAAGACAATTCTCACTGAAGCTTTACCAGGCACTTAGTTGCGACAAAAAATACGCAGTTAACTAAACTAGTTATATTTTAGCCCAGCAGTAGGAAAGAGGGACATTCCGCGTAATTGGAAATGCCCCACACAAAAAGAAACGTAATCGTAAATGGCGAAACGTGCTTCAGAAAAACACAATACAAATGAGAAAGTCGGGAGTCTACAGGCCACTTCTCGTGCTGAGAGCTGCGATTTGAGCTCTCGTCATTGCCCTGGGCTTTCCCGTTTTTGAATCGCACCTTAGGTGCGCCCTTTTCTGGAGGCTGCTGCGACCCCGTGAGAGGACATTGGTACGCATTCCGAGCGCACGGAGAAAACTCCCCCAATTTCCATCGCCCGAGCAAGGCGTGAGCTTTCGTTCTCGGCCACTCCAACGTGGAACACGACCGGGAAAGAGAAAAAAGTTTTTGAGCAAGTTTCTAAGTTATCTGATGGGCATTAGGCAGCACTTTGTGTCTGAGGTACTTTAAAACCCCCTATTCTAAGCACTACATGCGTTGCCTGACTACGTTAGGCCAGCATTTAAGATTTCGAGAAAAATTGAAAAATGTGTTGCACGGTCTGTGTAAAGATCCATAGATCAATCTTGAAATATCTCTTTAGGAGTTTATTTGCAATTTCAATTTACCTTGACATTTTCTTTTCGCCGTTTTTTACAGCTCGAATCAGACCGCAAATGCTCATTCAGCGAACTGCTTGGCACGCCGCACCAGTAACTGAACAACAAGGTGACACCGTTCGACTGCAACGCTGCCGCACTATCGTCAGAAATTAAATTACGTTCAGCACGTGCAGTGAAGACTGCGAAAATGAATACCTGGCGTCCATTGTCACCCTAATTTTTCTCGCACAGGCTACGCATTTTCCAAACTTCAATTCTGTACTCCATTCCCTTCTCCCGCGTATCCCCGTACGGAGGGAGGGTGGGGACGTTTCCACGTGGACAGCGTCGCCGTTAAAAGAGTGCAGCGACCGCTCTGTACTTGTGCATTGCGCACCAATTTCGTCGTTCGTCCGGGCGCGAAAGAGCGCGATTTTTCCCACTCACTGCGGGAATCTCATTAATGTCGCCCTGACTCGGGTTCGCGCCTGACGCAGCTTTGCGACTGAAAATGCGGCGCTGCTCTGCGTCGTGCGCTCAAGGTTGTGTTCATGTACTTGTAAACGGAGGTGGGATTGTATATTTTAAGAACAGAGTCACCCCAGCGAAAAAACGCGGTGGCTTAAAACGACATAAAACGGGCTGCTTTCGACTGCATGAAACAATGTCAGATGCGCGTAACCAGAGCGTCTGATCATTGCGCGTCGCGCAAGTTATCCCCTAGGAGTTCTCCAACCCTTCAAGGTTCCATGAGGCAAAGCATTAAATGGGCCATTGAGCGGAAACGCTAACGTCCGGTGGTTTTTGGTGTATGGCTGCAGTGTCACTCCTCCTCACATGGTTGTGTAGGGGGTGACACGGCAGTTTTTCTAGACTGCGGTTCCTCATCGCAAAACGTGAGATGGAATGACACTGGTGAAATGCAACATGACCATCTTGGGCTGCAGGTCCAGATGACTGGCATCAGTGTGGTAGTTTCTCCGCACAATGTGCAATAATTGTCTGGAAAGTGTAGGCGTTGGACACTTATGCTTTAGCATTTGCAACTCATGAGCACCCACGTGTACTCGGAGTTTCACTTTTGGTTTTTCAAACAGAATACACCGACTTGTCCAACGGTGCGATAATGCAGGATGTAATGAGTTCACGCGCCTAAACACATCTCCGTTTGTCGGCTCATACGTTTCTCAGTCGTCCCTTTCATCAGATCACCACTTCTAAGCCGCGGTCTTGTGGATCCGTAATTTGCGGTCTAGGATTTCAAGCTCGAGTTAGAACTTACGCAACGCTCAGCCCTTTACCTAAGCTTCCTTCGTTTAGACGGCGTTTGCTCCCTTTCAAATCACTCATTGAGGTCACCGCCTGCACTTCCAAACAGTTTCCCTATCATGCCCAATTTTTCAATGTCCACTCCCGACGCCAAAGACTCGCCTCTCTACTAGACAGATAGCTTTCTTCGCTCTCTAAAAGCTCATCGGAGATTGAATGTGGGCACCACTTTTTTTTCGAGGTTGTTTTATTGCGCTTGGACTCTTCAGGTGGAAAGAAACATGCGGAATGGCGTAGAACGGATTTAAAAAAAAAAATGGTACATTCACAGAACAGTTGCACAAAAAAAAAAAAACGCGTAAACGAATATCAACACTGAGGTAAGCCATTCAACCCCGTATGCGGTTCCGTGCACACGCATTCGAGCTCACGCGTACAGGTGAGCTGGAGGGATGGCGAGCGGCCTTTGGCCGCGTGCCATCACTCAAGGCACAAGTTGCCTGTCGACAGCAAGCCATGCGTTAACGAAGACTTCGCCGGTCTTCCAGGCTAAAGAAAGGTTGCGGGTTTAACGTCGAGTCCTCCAGGACGTTCGCATCCGTCCATGAACCAACCGGCCCCCTGAGTTTCCTGCAATCTTCAACGTCTCTGCTAGCTGTTCCACATCCGAAACTTTTCATTTTTTTTAAGGGAGACTGTTGTATAGCTAACTCAATGTCAATGCGCCTTATGGCCGATCGCGCCTTGTCAAGAAAAAAAAGGAACGAAACCATGCTCCGCGTGACACGGAGTAACAGCAGGTAGTCCTTCACGAAGACATCCCATTCGAACACCGGATGATCAGTGCGCGAAGAACTAAACCGGCGTTGCACGTACTAGAGTGTCAGCACGTACTCCTTCGAATCCGCCCCCAGCCTATGAAGCAATCCTTCAAAACCAATTACGAAACGCCGCTCTAAAGTCGCGCTGAGGGTGTAATTTCGTCATAAATGATTTTTGAAAACAGGCGTTCTTAGTACTACCAAACTCCCATAAAAACACCAACAACATTGACAAAATGCTAAACGGAGTGTTTACTATAAATGCGCTCCTGGATTGCAATTTAGAAGAAAAGATACAGTGACACCTGTATTTTTCCAACGACTGATGACAACGTCTATAGCATGGGCGAATGGAGTTTTATCAAGATCATCATTATCATAACCATCTTTATTGCATCCACTGCAGGACAAAACTGAGCTTTGGGAAATTTCGGCCGAATACCGCACCGAGCCGACCAGATAATGTTTTGGTGAAGGCGCACTGTTTGTGCCCGATGGAGACTTCCTAGCATGTTAGCACTAGTCTAGTTTAGCTTCAGTGGTATCCGACGGGGTTATTTCTACCGGAACGGGCAGCGCTCCACGCATGGGCATAGATAAATATGGAATGAATGCCAGACAAAATTATTAGGGTGTTTAATACAGAGTTTAGTCGGGTTCTAATTGTATCTCCTCCGTAAACATTGAGAAGGTAGACCACTAAATGAAGACCCATCGCCGCTGAAACGCATACCACATACAAGGAATCAGGGTTCTGTTAAGCACGGGGACGCGGGTTCGATTCCCGGCTGCGGCGGCCGCTTTTCTGATGCAGGCGAAAAGCAAGAATGTCCGAGTGTACGAGATTTCGGCGCACACGTAAGGATTCCCAGGTGGTCAAAATTAATCCGGAGCCCTGCACTACGGCGCACCTCATCACCTGCGTTGCGTCGGCGCATTATGCCTTACAATTAATCAATCAAATCAGCGTTCTGTTAAAGCCGAATTCTACATCAAGGGGGGGGGGGGGAAGTTCAGTTACTGGTTACTCCCTACAAAATAAGCTTATGTAAGGGCCACACTGGGCGAAGTTATTTTTTTTTTCTTTTTTGACACCACCAGGACAAGTGCACACTAACAGCCTGCAGCACACTTTTAGCCACTGGAGGGTTCTAATTTATCCAGCGCTCATGGGTCTCGAAGTTTCCTTGTATTTATGTGTTATTTTCGATTTACAGGGTCATGGTATAATAAATAAATGTATGAGACTGCGACGTGTTGTTGCATTACACTTCGTAGACAATATGCGAGGTGTTTTAGGAATCAGTCGGCTGCAATAGTTTCAACCGTGGTTTTTGAGTGGCTTATTTCTACCTTTCGGTTATTGTGTGGACACCAAAGTGGCTCGAAAGGCAGCTGCTTCGAAAATGGCTTCCGACTGGGTTATGATAACGGTTGCGAGCTAACTCCTATCTACACATGTCTCCCTCATCCCCATCGTTCTGTCAGTTGCATTAATCCATGATGTCACTGCCCTTGCCTCTTGAGGAAGTCATAAATCTCAGCGCACATTTTTCAGTGGACGCCAACACTTCTCAGTGCGGACACCGCCATTTCCGCCCTGTAGCCCTCCTTACCGCTTGCCTGTCGCCAACATGTGCTCATTTATCCCCATCGCTGTCTCCGTATTTGCAACGTTCCGTTCTTCTCCACCTGCGCTAAACCCGTTTCCTGCGCGACTAATGCCGTCAAGTGGAATCGTGTGTTTTGTCTCATGCGATCAAAGCTGAACTGCCACTATAGCCTCTGATCATATTGGGGGGGCCCTTTAAAGTCTGCACCCTTTCAAAACAACGTCGTCGCGCCGTATTAGGAGATACGAATTTCTTCGCTCTTGAGTGTTGTCTGACGCAAGACCACCATTATTGGTTTAAAATCTCTTTTAGATACCCTAGCACGGGACTGGGGAAGGTCATCACCAACCGCAACCGTATTCCCACATGTGACATCAACGCACTTAGGAAGCCGAGATTAGACAAGCGAAAAGATCACGGGCACAGTGTGCCAGAGGCTACGATTCAACCACAGAAAAGGAAAGTTCGGGAGGAGAATCAGAGGTCGTCTAAGTAGGGTTGTTTGGACCACTGTTCATCACCTCTTTCTTTCGCCCTGTTTCCTTTCTTTTGCGAAAGCGCGGGTGACATTGTCTTTCCTTCTGGCCCGTACTTACGGGCTCCCCGAGACCAGCGTGTCGCCCACGCAGCGGGAACTTCAGCTGGTGCGGCCACAGAACAGGGAGGATTTTAGAGAAGCAAAGGTCTAGCTTTGCCTGTAGTGCCAGAAAAAGCGTAGTGGCGGCGTCGTGAACTACCCAGTACGCCCGCTTGATGGCGCTGTAAACACGGCTTTGTAAACATGGCGGATGCTTTTTGCACAGGCCGCTTGAGCTCCTTAATAACATGGCTGCCCTCGCACGGCGGCCGCCGGCTCGCTGCTCCACGGCCGGACTCGACTCTCCTCAGGCCTCTCAAGCTTGGACGTTCCCTGTCTTCCCTATAGGCGGCGTAAAAATCGACGCCCCACGTGACCAACCTAAAGCGCTGTTTTCGACCATCAAGCCCACCAGACGGCGCAGGCAAAATGTTACTTTTGGTATAGAATACAAAACATTCATTCCGTGACTCAAAGAGCCCACACAGTTCGCTTACAATGTGTTATTTAAAAATACTATTAACAAGTTCCGCATCAAACATCCGTTGAGCAAAAATGTACGCAACTTTTTACGAACAGCCGACTGGTGCACCACCTCGTTTCTGAATTCGCAACCACAAAGCCGCCAATTCAAATTGAAACCGCTGCAACGGCCGACCGTTTCAATGTGCGCGGAGCACCGGTTTCGTGACTGTTATTGCTGTTATGTGCTTTTGCGTCCATCAGTTGTTGAGAGGACTGGCAAAACACGGGAATTGAGTGCTTGTGGAATGACAAATGTGGGAAATTCCGCATCGGAAGGCAGCTGTCGAGGCCAGAATATTCGATTCTTCCAACAGAAGGTGAGTGTTATGCACTCCGCTAGAAAGACGGTGCAAAGGAAACCGTTGTCGCCGTCAATACTTCATTTGTGCCCTTCGTTCGAAATCTCAGCGCAAGTGAACGAGTTGTTATGGCAAAAAAAAATGTTGTCACGAAAGCGACGTACAATTGCAGCGATCGAAATGAAATGATGTCCTGGCCTCTGTAAACTTGCGGATGTCAATAAACGATTTGTTCTCACTTGCTGCTCACTGTGGTCTGTGCCAGTCGAGGCCATCTGGTCACCTGGCGTAACATCACTTCACTAGCGCGGCGCAAGTAAACACGCGACCAGCTTGCCAGCCAGGAGCCAGCAGGAGCAGCCACGGCCGGACTCGACGCCCCTTTCGCGCGCGGGAGGAGGAGAGTCGAGTCCGGCCGTGGAGCAGCGAGCCGGCGGCCGCCGTGCGAGGGCAGCCATGTTATTAAGGAGCTCAAGCGGCCTGTGCAAAAAGCATCCGCCATGTTTACAAAGCCGTGTTTACAGCGCCATCAAGCGGGCGTACTGGGTAGTTCACGACGCCTCCACTACGCTTTTTCTGGCACTACAGGCAAAGCTAGACCTTTGCTTCTCTAAAATCCTCCCTGTTCTGTGCTCTCCTCCTCCCGCGCGCGAAAGGGGCGTCGAGTCCGGCCGTGGCTGCTCCTGCTGGCTCCTGGCTGGCACGCTGGTCGCGTGTTTACTTGCGCCGCGCTAGTGAAGTGATGTTACGCCAGGTGACCAGATGGCCTCGACTGGCACAGACCACAGTGAGCAGCAAGTGAGAACAAATCGTTTATTGACATCCGCAAGTTTACAGAGGCCAGGACATCATTTCATTTCGATCGCTGCAATTGTACGTCGCTTTCGTGACAACATTTTTTTTTTTTGCCACAACAACTCGTTCACTTGCGCTAAGATTTCGAACGAAGGGCACAATTGAAGTATTGACGGCGACAACGGTTTCCTTTGCACCGTCTTTCTAGCGGAGTGCATAACACTCACCTTCTGTTTGAAGAATCGAATATTCTGGCCTCGACAGCTGCCTTCCGATGCGGAATTTCCCACATTTGTCATTCCACAAGCACTCAATTCTCGTGTTTTGCCAGTCCTCTCAACAACTGATGGACGCAAAAGCACATAACAGCAATAACAGTCACGAAACCGGTGCTCCGCGCACATTGAAACGGTCGGCCGTTGCAGCGGTTTCAATTTGAATTGGCGGCTTTGTGGTTGCGAATTCAGAAACAAGGTGGTGCACCAGTCGGCTGTTCGTAAAAAGTTGCGTACATTTTTGCTCAACGGATGTTTGATGCGGAACTTGTTAATAGTATTTTTAAATAACACATTGTAAGCGAACTGTGTGGGCTCTTTGAGTCACGGAATGAATGTTTTGTATTCTATACCAAAAGTAACATTTTGCCTGCGCCGTCTGGTGGGCTTGATGGTCGAAAACAGCGCTTTAGGTTGGTCAAGGTTGGTCACGTGGGGCGTCGATTTTTACGCCGCCTATAGGGAAGACAGGGAACGTCCAAGCTTGCGAGCCCTGGTGCGGCCTCTTAGGGTCAGACAGCAGAGAGTGATGGTTTTCATTAGAGTACTGACTGCATGCCTCCGGGTCATCCTGTTGCTCGCTTAGTGCAGCTGCGTATAATGTAAACGCCCTTCTTCAATTAATTGAGGCCAGTAGCTAGCTGCGGTCGCCCGGGGTGGTTGCCAAACCCGCCGAGGAAACAGAGACCGCGAGGGCTGCACGATCAATCTTTGTCGGGGGAAAGAAGCGAGTTGCAACTAGGAGCCCGTCGGGTGCGTATCTGGGCTGGAAAGACGAAGATAACAATCAAGTAAAAAATGACAGAGAGAAGAGAAAAAGGGGTAGGGCCCATTCTCGCCGCTTTCGTCAATTCTAGTGAATAATTGCTTAAAGCACGCTGTGCGAGCGACCGCTACTCCCTGTAAATTATGCCCTGCGACGATACGCGGCAGACAGGCTCGGAAACGACCATGAGTGACGGTCGTTAAGCCACAGGCGGAGCGCACACCGATTGGGTCACGGGTAGGAAGCCTAAGAATCTCTCTCTCTTTCTCTCTCTCTCTTTCTCTCTCTCACTCTTACTGAGTGTGCTTGTATGCGTGCTTGCGGGAAATAGATGAATGACTGTCGCCAGAGAACACACGCCTGTATGGCGCAGGCTGTGACGACAACGCCATTAGTCAGCGGAAGTGAAAGGCTGAATGGACCTCGCCTAGTCCCCGGGCTTGGTGAATACTTCGCTATCGGGGCGCTCAACTCTGACCTCCTTTGCTACTTTCGGGAAAGTGGTACAAATGCTCTTCTGCAGACTCTAAGTTAGGCCTCTAACGACGCGGTTACATGGGGCGGACGTAACTGCAGCATATATCATGATTCATTTTCAAAGAATTTTCAGATCCCAACTTACAAAGCATGTCCGTTGACCACTTTGGCAACGAAGTGGCCGATTGCATAGCCGAACGGCACGAGCGGCACAGACGGCATGACTATAAAAAAACTATTTACATTGTTATTACCGATGCATCCGGTTAAGAGCAAGAACAATACTAAGGTATCAGGAATGTATAAGAATTGCGTGACTGCCCCGTTGCGTACATGAATCACGGGTGTCGCTCACTTGACCCCACCAATCAACCCGTCTTCCGCGTTTTCTAGAATTTTTTTTTCCTTTTCTCCGCCGTTTCTCTTCATGGTTGAGCTGTAAATCATACCTTGTACGCCCTCCCCCCTCGCTCTTTTTATATAATGACTTGGGGCCTTTAAGGTGAAGATAAATGAAAATGAAATTAAAAACCACGGCGGAGAGGTCACTTACCCACTGGCAACTGGAAGGCCACTGGTAACTCCCCAATAGCGACCAGTGACTCTTGGGTCACACCTGAATAACCAGGGTGTTACTACTGACCAGTGATTACACAAAATAACTGTGGGTGTGTAACCACCCCTAACTATACTGGTAGTGATCCTTCAAACGGGTTGAAAGTTGGGCCAGTTTGTGCGCTGTTGAGTAAGTCAGTGAGTGAGTGAGTGAGTGAGTGAGTGAGTGAGTGAGTGAGTGAGTGAGTGAGTGAGTGAGTGAGTGAGTGAGTGAGTGAGTGAGTGAGTGAGTGAGTGAGTGAGTGAGTGAGTGACACCCTCGTCTTGCTCTTCCAGGAATGCGGTAAATACGGGATGATCGGCGGTAATGAAGTAAGGGATACCGACGTTTTAATTACGTTTTTCAGTCGCACAGCAATCTGCAATACATGTGTTTGGTATCAGTGTACTTCGCGTTGCGTGCCTTTACGTAACACTAGTCGCGTGACATTGGTTTCTCCTCTACAGAACGGCAGGATTAACGTATCGATTTAAGCAACATGGTGTAAATTTCCCTTTACTATAGCGCAAACGCACGATTATAGAAGTGACAAAAGGCCTGGTTGCTTCCATCATGCCCACGGCGTTCATTGTGTCATGCGATTTCTTGATTGTCAAATAAGTGTCTTATATCGCAGCTCTTGAGCACCCGCTCCTGTGGGTTAGCGTCGTCTGTCGCCTTCAGCGTTTCTGTCACTGTGAGGACGAGGAGTTCACCAAAGATAGAGCGAGCAGGAAAGCGAAGGAGGGGAGTATGGCAAAATTGTGACGGAGGGGTGAGGGCGGTATGGCGAGGTTGCGTTGCGAGATATGCTCAGGGGCGGCGACACGCTAGGATCGATGATAACGACAGAGCAGCGCGCGCCGTCCTGTGTTCGCTGCGTTGATGACGCGATCACTTTCTGAGACGAGGATGTGCTGTCCGAGCAGAGGCTGAGCGCCGCCGACGCCACAATTCGGTGGTTCGATCCGACGAAGCAACAGCTGTACGCCGTCGCCACGAAGACCGCAGTTCGCGCTACCCTAAATTTCTTATTAGGGAGTATCGTTACGTCTTCCAGTTTTTTCTTAAATTGAGAATTACAGGAGTTCGCAGGATTATCCACTAATGCCTGATCATTTGTACGGGTTTGGGGAGTATGACTGGTGTTGGCAGTAAATATAGAGGGGTTCATAGAGAGTGGGGTCGATGGCGTAATGACGTGTTGGATGTGGGTATAGGTTGGTTCTCATTCGTTTGAGAATGGCTGCTTGTTCTTTCGTGGCCTGATCGGGGACTGGAGTGTATAGTCATCTCGGTAGTATTGAGCAATGCCTGCGCACGTAAGGAGTGGTTTCACTGTCCTCTCCGAGTCTTGTTGCAGGACCTGGTGGATGAGTGCTCGAGCCAGGATGTGTGCCACCTGGTCACCGCGAAGCGAGAGTAAGCCAATGCCACTTATAAATGAAGCACTTGTTTGCAGAAAAACCGATGATCTCAAAAGAATTATGCGTAAAGTAAGAGTACACACGCTTGTACCAGCAGCTAATGAGAAACAATCTTCAAAACCGGAGCTGCTTTCGACGTGCGCATCCCCACAAGATGATGGGCCCGGCTGAAGGCCCCACCAGACAGGCACTCCACCAATTTCCTCATACACAGCGGGAAGTCCGCGGGGTGACCACGTGTATTTGTCTGTTTTCTGGCGGAGCTGAACAAAAATTCACGAGACCTTCCAGTAAACTTTTTACTCACTCATTCACTTGTAGGGCGAAGCGCTGGTGTGTTGTACATCAATAGACGCGTCTATCTACCGTATTTACTCGATTCTAAGCCCCCCGACCCCCGCCACTCTTTTTCGCGGCCGTATCTCGACGAAACTTGCACGAGGAACAGTGTTTTATTTGGGAAATATTCAAAAGAAAAATAGGTACAGACAGCGAACCTACCGCTTACTTATTATACTCAGTCACCCTGACTACCATTAGAGTCTGTTGTGCAGCTTGGGCCACTGCCATCAATATCCCAAAGGAAATCGTCTTATGTTTTGTTGAAGTAGTATGTATGTGAAAACTTCATAAGTGACTTGGCCGCAAGGTCAACTTGGGCCCGCTTCCACACGTCTTAAAATACACCTTGCGATGGTTGATTAAAAAGGGGGTGCGTAGGTTCGCGTGCAAACTTTTTTCCCCATTTTTCTCCCGAAAGTAGGGGAGGGCGCTTATAATATGGGGGTGCTTTGAATCGCTAAAATACGGTATATAGTCCAAGAAGCCCACAAAACAAAACGCGCTTGTTTGTTCTTTACGATTGAGCATGACTCCTAGTTAATTAGCTGTGAAACTTGGAAGGACTAGAGTTTTCTACAAGCGGACAAACATTGGGCGGACCATTTACCTCGCGTATACGAGCCCATGTATCGACAGCAGACGGGAATCCCACATTATTTACAACTCTGCTGTGAAATACGTAATTAGGAAAAGAAGATGAAACTCGGCGTAATTTTATAGTCGTCTTAGGGGCTAAATCTCATCGAATTTATTTTGGGACAGTTTGAATAAAACAAGAAATACGGCCATTTTCTCTAACCATACTCCATACGTAGACGGCCATGGATAACGATTACAGCTTATCTCTGACATTTATAGCTTACCTGTGAACTAATTACGACAATTAAATGAGACATGGCGTAGTTGTAGAGTCGTCTTTGTAGCCAATTTCAGTGTTATTTTTTTGCGCATATGCGTGTATTAGACTCAGAGATGATGCACTGCAGAATTGCGAGAAACTGTAGACGAAAATGTTTTCTCTGTACGCCACATGTTCACTGACGGAGATAGACCAGTGCCGGAGGGTACCCACATACAGCTTCGCTCTATAATTCGCCATAGCGGTCAAGTATGCAGGCCTTCCGCCTTCCATGTATACCCCCACCCAGGACACTCATCGCTATGATGGGCAGTACCAAGCGACACCGAGGACGGGGGAGCCATCGGTATGAGCAAATAATGCGCCGGCTGGCCTCCGTCTGGCACGGCGGAGCCGCACAGTGGCAGTCCGACAAATGACCCGCCTAAGCGATTGCCTCAACGCCCCGCCACCGTGGTCGCCACGAACGTTACTGTTTCATCGCCGCCTGCCAGCAGCTGCGTGCAGGGGCCTGCGAGGAACCCGCGCAAGCGTATTTCCCCGAGGACTAACGTTAGCCTGGCTGTTCAAAACAGCCTTGCCCCAGCCAGACGCAATCCAATGTTATTCTTCGCTTTCATGTACATCCTCTGCAAGTGGTACGCGTGTTAATGATTGTAGCGGAGAATTGCGGTTTCAAGGAAGTAGCCTTGCATTGTAATAATAAAGTCATGCTGGCAGTGCCGTTGTCCTAGCACTTCACGTGGGTGTAATTGGTGGTGGAGCTGGCAGGGGGCGATCGAGGGCCTGACGTCCGTTCTGATGGACGGATTCGATCCCTAAAATAACGTTATTTATTCCCACGTGTTTGCTTTGATAGTAATTTTTTTATTGTTTACGAGTTATCACAATTACTTTAAAAACGGGGGAATTACCACTTTCAGCCGCGCAGAGGGGCGAATGTAGTTCAGCGGGCAGCTGGAGCAAGTAAATAAACGCAACTCCTGAGATAAACAAACATGTGTAAGCGGGTATTTTAAGCAATGGGACGTTTTAGCTTCAGCAGGGCTTATAATGTGTACATCTGAAAGTCATTTTTTGTTAATGTGCAGTGGCGAGCCGACAGAAAAATTAGGACTGGGAAAAAAAAAACACAAGGTGGAGGTAACTATAAAATTCAAAACAAATAGAATTCTCAGTCATTGCACTCACACAACTTGCGGGCAGCGGACGGCTGTCTCGCTTTTATTTTAAAAGTTCCCGCCGTTTCTGGCTACCAAACCTTTTTGTTCTGGAGGCCGTAAGTTGCTGCCAATAGGTCGTAATAGGAGGTTTTGCACTCGCATGGTGGCAAGACGATGCGTCTTCAGGCTCCTCACCTGATGATGGGGAGGAGAGCGGGGAGCACAAAAAGCAGAACGTAATCCGGAGGATATTACCTACAATACTGCACTCGCCATAAAGTGCGGTAACATTCAGTGCTAGTGAAGTGTGAGGCCTGAAAGAGAAATTCGAAATGATGGTTATTATTACTTATTTTAAAGAATCTGCAGCAGAAATGCTGAGAATTGTCTAGTAATGCGTCTAATTCTTATGCCTCTTATCTTGAGTATCACTTCTTTACAGTCACATTGTTTGGTTTTTCTAAATACTCTCCGGCCAATGATCTCCATTTACGCTATTATAACGATTATAGGAGTGACTTGCGCCAAATCTGCATTTTTTTTGGAGGATGAAGGGCGTTACACGATTCGCAATTTCCAGTATTTACTGTTTTTTTATGTTTTAGTTCTTCAAAAAAAAATTTCGGCCACTTATCTTCACTTAGGCTATTATAACATTAGAAATGGAACGTCCGCGAAATGTGCATTATTGTGGAAATTCGTGGTTTTACAGACTTCAAAATTTTCAGTAATTTTATACATACTTCCATTTTTAATTTTATTCGTCCGGTTATCTTCATTTACGTTATTACAACGATGTTAGATGTAAATTCCGCGAAATCTGCATTATTTTGGAAATGCAGAGGGTTACACGGTTCGCCATTTTCCGTATTTTTAAATATTTTTCTTACTTTTTAGTTCTTCAACATTTTTTTGGGCCAATTATGTCTATTTACGATTTTACAACTATTAAAGGGGGAAATTCTGCGAAACCTGCATTGTGGAAATGCAGAGCGTTACGGGGTCATGGCTGTGGGGGTGGGGAGGGGTGTACTCGGCAAAGAATCCTACGCATTAAAAACTCGAGCCTTTGTCAAGGCAAAAGAAAGCGGGTAAATGAAGTGGGAGTATCTACATTTTGTTATCCCCGTGTTATCTGCGAAAGTCCAAAGGGGCACACGACGGCTTCCATAGGGGGCTCCCGGCCCAGGGGACCCGATGCATCCACTTATAGATGCTCGGCGCAAATGGTTAATCTTTCGGCCGTGACCCCCCAGAATTCCCACAGGATGTGGTCCACTACTGTGGGATTCAACGGTGAGTGGCATGACGAGCAAGTCACAATGGTATCTCCATGTAGATCTCCGGGCTTCTTTCGGGTGTCTTGACTGGCAGGGAACGTATTCCCGCCCCGTGGCGAGCACGTCTTCCGTGAGAAATGAGAACGCGTCACGACAAGGAGTTGATGTCTGAGCGATAAAAGCTGTTCCGACGATGTTCTGCTACGGAAGGGCTGGCTTATTTTTCTTGAAAATTGAGATTAATAAAAGCGAGCCATCTAATAGAAATGTCATCTAACGGCCATGTCATCTAATGCCCCTAATGTCATCTAATGCCCCTCTCACGCGGCCAATAAAATCACATTCAAAGGGAATGCCATTGGATATATGAATGACATTCGGATGGATTAGGCGGGTCTACAAAGGCGAAGTAAATGCTATTTGATGATAGCAGTGACGACTAGGAAACTCGTCGAATTGCAAGACATTACTCTAGATGCGTTCATAATGTTTTTGAACACTTGCATTTTTAAAACAAAACGAATGTACTTGTGGAGAGTAAAAAATTGTGTGGCTGTGTTAACTTCTAGGTAGCATTCTCATCACCAGACAAGGTAAGTAAGAAATCTGAATCTGAGTAACAGCAAATATGGTGGAGCCTTGCAAAGGTGTCGTGTACCTTTTCTCTACATAAAACAACATGCAGACAACAATATCGATTAACTGATAGATTCTGGCCAAAGTTCTATGGCTTATTATTGTACTTCCAAGTTTATTGACGGTCCACTACTGCCTAGGCTACTTATTCAGTTCGTAGGCTAATGCGAATGTGTTTTCCGGCAGAGATAGAGAACGACGATCTTTAATCAATTCAGTTGAAGCTCAATTAATAAAATCAGCGGGTCCCACAAATCATTTTGTTTAATGGGGAGTTTCTCAAAAAAAAACATTACGCATCTGGTGTGAGTTCCCAATTGGTCTTTAAATCGGGAAATGTGGAGAGTCTGGTTGAATAAAATTGAGGTTTATTTGTACTCACCAGATTTACTTTTAAACAACTGTTCAGCATATAACAATTTGATTCTGTGAAATTTCTTTGAAAATACAATTGAGGAGAGCCCAGCGTAAGGATCATGGTGTTGCCCCAAGGGTGCCGTTGTTTCCCAACCTAGTTACGCAAACACGATTCAGCTGTACAAGTCTTTCATAAGTATCGCGAAGTCATAAGAATTTTACCATCAAGCCACACAATCAGACTTAAGTGCCTCCTACTATTTTGAATAGGTATAACAAACCCGCCCCAGTCACGCTGAAAGAGAGTAAAATTAGTAAAAGCGCTGGAAAGAAATGAGAAAAACAACGAAGACTTTCATTAATAAATTTCAAGGAAGGCAAAAAGTTCTGTCCCCAGAAAAATGCCAACGATGCTATTATGTGTGGTATATTTTATTCTTTGCGGGCAACGAACTTAATTCTCTTAGGGCTAGGCGCACGTGCCTAGTGCAAGCACTGTGTAGCACGCAACCCAGGCAGGGCCTTGAGCACGCCACCTAAGTTGATCGTGCGAACGTGTGGCACGCGCTTATTATTGATTGCCGCCCGAAGGCAATTGATGCGTTATCCGGGAAACCGTTCATGCTTCGTCCCTCCTGACCAGACAACATGCTGGCATTCCACAACCACACCGCGAAGGGCCACGCGAGCTGACCGGAAAAAATATTGCGCCGGAAGCGAATATCCCCTAATAGCGTCTGCGGTTCATGCATTGTAACCCAATTACACATAAAATCTTACCATTCGCTACTAATAGGAAAAGTGAAGACAGAGATGAAGGAAGCTCACACTAACGGGCAAGACTTGAAAATAGCGAGAGAGAGAGAGAGAGAGAGAGAGAGAGAGAGAGAGAGAGAGAGAGAGAGAGAGAGAGAGAGAGAGAGAGAGAGAGAAAATTTAATGAACACCAGCGAGGTTAGCCAATCCGTTGCGTTGGCTTGCTACGCTAAATGATAGAAGAAAACGAGAAAGAAAGCAAAAAACAAAAGAAAGGAAACAAAATAAAAAAACTATAAAAATGAAAAGATGTCATTTGATACGCCCAAAATTTTCAATCGCAAAAACTCTGTCCAGTTCTGTGCTCAGAAGAAACTCAAAGAGAGCTTTTATTGCACGTTGTTACGAATGAGCCCGCCGCTGGGCTTTGTTTCAACACCCCTCGGCTGTGCGCCGAAGCCTCTAGTACGTGCGCCTTACAAGCAGGCCCTCCCTGTCGGCGACTCACGCTTGCAGCAAGCTCCTACGTGCCTGGATCTCTGGGGCCTATCTATCGGCGCGATTCAAACCGACGTAGGCAGACGAGGCACGCTTCAACTTGCCCCTAGGACGCAGAAGCCCCGCGTCCGCTGCGGAGACCTCCTCTCTCCCCTCTCTCGGACTCAGCGTGCGCCGCTACTACCGACTGCTCACGAACTCTGGAAAGAGCGTTGTGTGCGTATGTGCCGTTCGTAACGTGTGCACAATCAGAGGGAACGCTTGTTTCGACCGTTAGCGCTTTGGGTATACATATATACCCCTCCAAGCGCTGTAGTTCCTTCCTGTTTGAGCAGTGAATCAATGCTGTCACTCTGCTCGAGTCCTGTATGGTGACCTCAAACCGTCGGGGCATTGTTCTTTGGCTTCGGCTCATCTCTCGCTATGAAGTAAACAAGTTATATTTTGCCTACGGCTTCTGGTCTTCTTCACGGCTGCAACACTGGCTGGCTGCTCGCTTCAAACCACGCTACTACACGTATATCGGAGGCGACGGAGCTCGGCTCGGGTAGGCCTTTCCGTACGCAGCAGCGGGTTGTCAGCGGTGGGATGACAACGTCACAACAACTTGTTCGCAGCGGTCGGATGGCAACTTCGTAACACCTGGAGCCAGCGGTGCGAGATCCAACACCACGGACGTCGACGCGGTTTCGTACTTCGCAGAATTCACGGCTGTCAATGGTAAGTGCGGGACTTTTCTTCACTGAGTTTTACCAGGCTTCTGAGGATAGCTGGTAGGGCGTGTGTTTTTGTCGCGTGGGTTATTCGCGCAAAACATTTTTGGAGCAGTGGGAAAGCACTACTCTAGACTGGCCATGAATTTGAAGGCGTTGAAGAAACCGCAGTTGTTTGAGCTTGCAAAAGAGTTGCGCTTGGATGTTTCGGACGCGCTGAGAAAGCCAGAGCTGATACAGGCTATATTCGCTGTTGTGGCTGACGATGACGAGCTGTCTGAGTGCATTGAGGTGATCAGTGGCAGGGATACCGCTATACGTCAGGCGGCAGAGGCTGAGCGCCAGCGTGAGGAACGAGAACAGGAGCTCGGGAGGCAGAAATAGGACCTCGAGGAGAAAAAAAACAAGAACAGGAACGCGAGGAAAGAAACCGAGAACGGGAGCGACCGCATGAGCTGGAAATGAAGCGTCCAGACGTGGAGGCGTCTCTACCTAGACGTCAGAGTAGCAGCAGCGTGCAGTCTGCGGCGACTGAGCGACCAACGTTACGAATGAGTTACCTAATGCGACCCTACAAAGTAGGAGAAGACATCCGTCTTTTTCTTGGTCAACTTCGAGCGTACGTGCGAGAGAGCCCAGTTTAGCCGAGGCTCATGGCCGCAAAAGCTGCTTACGCTTTTGCTAGGTGAGGCATCCCACGGGATGGCCCGCTTGCCGAAGGAGGAGAGGGAGGACTACGAGAAAGTCAAGTCAAGCCTCATGCGTAAGTACAGGCTGTCGGCAGAGGCGTTTCGCCAGAACTTCCGTGAAGCCGATAAAGCTAAGGGCGAGTCGTACTCACAGTTCGCATATAAGCTGAGGGCTAACATGGAAAAGTGGCTCAAAGAGGCAAACGCTTTCGGAGAGCACGACAAGGTAGTTGAGTGCTTCGGTCTCCAGCAGTTTTACCGGCGTCTACCAGAAAACCTGAGACTGTGGGTGCAAGATAGGCCAGGGGTAAATACTGTGGATCATGCGGCTCAGCCAGCCGACGAGTTCGTCGCACGACGAGGTGCGCAGGGGCCGAAAGACGGCCAGAAAGAGTTAAGGCCGAGGCCTGATAAGTCAGGGCCGAAAGGCAGAGCTCCCCAGGAAGATGGTGGAGCTAGCAAAGTATTAGTTTTCGTGGATAGTGAAACTGGCCGCGAAAAGGAAAAGAGCGCAGACGCTGAGGAGCAGATCAGAAAGACAGCTTTTGATGTGTGCAGATTGGCTGCATGTTACAACTTCGGCGAGACGGGGCATTTCGCTGCGAGTTGCAAGAAGGGCAAACTCGTCTTTCACGTACTAGATCATAGCAGAGTCTTTCAATGCGTTACTGGTCACGAAACTGCTCCGTAACTCAATGGGAGAGCTTCATATGCTGCGTTTGGCCGCCGCGCGGTGGCGCCACCCTCTCACTGAGGTCACTCCTCGGGCGGCGTTGCGCTGGCCCGAACGGCGGAGCCGCGGCGAGTTGTGTTTGTTTGGTGCGGGAAAACAAATGTAACGTGCATCTCGCGCTCTTGTGATGCGACTTAAGTAGTGCAACGACGATGCCTAACATGTGTTGCGTCCCGGGATGTCGTTCCTTGTACAACGATACCACAGAAAATGTTTCCTTGTTCTGTTGACCGAGCGAAGGGGAGCTGCGAGATAAATGGAGGCGCGCCATCCCAAGGCGCGCCTCCAAAGATTTCAGCTTTTTTTTTCAGATTTCAACCTGAGATTTCAGCTTCGATTATAAGTGTGTGACAGTGCGTGGAAATGCACTGTGTGTGAGAATGGAAAAAGCAATCTACCCTTTCGAGAGCATCGTGGACCTAGAATTGTACAAGGCTAACTTAAAGCCGGATTTTTTTCATATCAGTCAGGTTGTAGCGGTGCTTCATTACCTGTTTGCAAACTTGTATTACCTTGTCTCAGGCTTGCGTGTAAAAAAGCTTTGGGACGTCCTTGTGCTTTTACTTTTCATATTTCCGCGAATTATCCCATAGGGTTCGTCTTGTTTGTTTTGTAACCGCGCGTGGCCGATTCCGGTTTCTTATCTGGCGTTTCAACCGGAGCGCCCGTTTGCTCTTTTTGTCCTACGTCCCGTCGGGCAATGTTGTTTGATATGAAAAGGGTGCCACCTTGTCGCTAACTTGATTTTTTTGTTTCTTCGACAATGTTCTCGATCCCATTTCCATGGATCTGAAATTAATAACGTTCCGAGAGTAATGCATGCATAGCAAACGCCGCGCAACTCACTTTTTATTGACGTTCATCTGTGCACGTCACACTGCGGACTGCTTCTTCGACGTTTGTGTTTCATTCTAGTCTTCCGTAGAACAGGAGCTCGCTAGCTCGCTGCGTTCAGAAAAGCTTTGCGTTCTTGGCTACGTGGCAATATTGTTTCCTCCGTGTGCTCCACATCGCACCGCGAAAAAATAAATTTTTGTACGCTGGACGACACTCTTTTGTCTCCCTTCGTAACATTGAATTTTTGTTGCGTGTGATAAAATCAGTTTTATTGTTCTTTTTTCGCTTCCTGTTTTTGCAAATTGCCAAGCCAGGAGGCGGAAAGACACAAGGTGCAACATATATCTCTTCGTGTTTTGATCCTTCGTGTTTCTGCAGGGTTTTAGATGTTCTCAAGTATGTACCCACTCATCGACACGACAATACTATTGGGCTATCTCTTTTAGCGTTCTGTGCATTACAGAGCAATCAACGGATTCATTAAGCGTAGTCTGAACGACGCGCACTTGGTTTCTTTCAGTTTTTTTTTTATTGTATTATCGATAGGCCCGCAGCAGTCCGTGACTACACAGCTACCGTATGTGTGGTATTTACAACTTTCCTTTAAGAAAAGAAGCAATATAGATTTAAAAATCCGTAAACACGACGGCGCAGCGCTTGTGCCAGAGCACACAGAAGCCGTTGCCTTTCGCGGCCGAAGTCTACGGTAATTTACTACGTAAAATAAAACCCCATTGAAGGCAGGTGATGACTTGACTATTCATTGCTAACTACCACGAAAAAAAAACACACTTAATCGGGGCACAGATACCAAAAGCAGCGAGCGTTTGCACGCCAAGAGCAGGCCAATACATACCAATACGCCGCGAAAGCGGCGGCTGGATGACCTTCGTGCGGCGGTGGCGCCTGTAGTGGCGCGCGCGGTCCCTATATGAAACTAGCGCCGAAGTTTCGTGACCAGTAAAGCATTGAAGGACTCTGATCATAGTGAGGATAGCAGGCAGTTTCTAGAGCCGTACGTACGTGAGCTAGTGGTCAACGGCAAACAGTGCCGAGTTCTTCGCGACTCCGCGGCGACGATAGACATGGTCCAACCTTCGTACGTTGAACCGGATCAGCTGACGGGACAGTGTGTTTGGGTGAAGCAGGCCGTAGCAGCACGAAACGTGCGCCTGCCGATTGCTAAGGTCAGCATCGCCGGTCCGTTTGGTGAACTTGTCACGCAGGCAGCAGTATCCCCACAACTTTTTCCGGAGTACAGGTACCTATTCTCGAAGAGGTCGGATCAGCTGTTACGCGACAAGGGGTACCATTCCGAGAAACTGCTGAGGAAAGAATCAGCTAAGCTCGCTGCGAAGCGCTCAAGTAACGATAGTGTCGCCCAGTGTTGCGGAGTTACCAGTCCGGAATTGGAATGAATCCGGAATCATTCCACATTTTCGCGACCCCGGAATGGAATGGGAATGGAATGGCGGCAATACTTGAAGGAATGGAATGGGAATGGAATTAAGCGCCTTTTGTCCGGAATAGAATGGGAATGGAATTACATGTATTTTTCCCTAAATAAAGCGCACTTTTCCTTCTACGCAATGTTTTTTGTCAAAATATGCAAAAATACGCAAAAGATCCCACCAGCCCAAGTTCAAACATTAGTAAGCCGGAGCCTTGAATTTAAGAATAACTCAGTACTGTTAAAATCGATTGGCTGATTACAAGCACGCTATATTTATAAGCAGCGATTCTACTACAATTATGTCCTTGAAGGAGCCATGAAGACAAAATACAAGTTGGCTTTATTACAAAGACTGCTTAGTCCCGATAACAATGATACCAATATCGTCGCAATCTTCGAACAAATAACGGAGATATCAAAGAAAACGTGTAAAGCAGTCGCGACCCCCTAGCCAATTTCCCGCAACTTTTCTATGACGTCACGGAACCTTGTTTGTGCGATTGGCGGCCGCCTAACTGACCTGTCGCGACGACACATGAGTGGACGTCTGTAATGGGGCATCTAGTTCCATTTGACCGCATCACTTGAAGTCTAACGTGCAGTTAACACACCGAAAATTATGCTTTATTGTTGGCCCGTATGACGTAATTCTTGCTCATAACACGTCACCGTGGCGCAAAATTTGAAAGTTTTTAAATACTTCTTGCTTTTTTTCGTTAAAAAAACATCTTATGTGGATGTAATGGAGCTGAGTGAGATACTGAATCCTAGTTCTTTCAAATTAAACGAAGTTGTATTTTCTCTTCATGGCTCCTTTAAATACAGCGCTGCTACGAAGTTCGTCACGATTCTCCGCCTAAAAACCGTGGCTCTAAGCCGTTGGTATCCATCGTGGGGAACTACCGCGGTGGCATCCCCCGCTCCTTATCTCTCCCACCAACTTCGCCTTGTGATTTTTAAGTGCTAATGCACTTCTTAAGCGTCCCTGAACCTGCGTCCACCGGCGATGTCCGCGCACGTGGAGATGGGCGCGCGCAGCCTGGCCGCTGACATGGCACATACCCACGTGGGGGATTGGCCAGGAATCTCCTCGTCTTCCTTGGCAACGGGGGGAGATGGGCGCGCGCTGCCTGGCCGCTGACATGGCACATACCCACGTGGGGGATTGGCCAAGAATCGGGCGTGAGAAGAGCTAATGCAGCTGCTTAAAGGAGTACTGACACGAAATTTCAAAGCTGAGATCCGCTCTAGCAATCAAGTACAACGACAACACAAATAGGTGTCTGTAAATAAATGCATCTTTCTTTCTTTGTAGTTGTGTGTGTGTGTGTGATCTCTCTTTCGCGAACATTACCGAACCGCGCAAATTCAACTCGTGCATTCGCACTTTCACATTCTTCCCCTCGGGGAAATGCGGGGAATTTTTTTACCTTTTGTGATTTTTTACCCGGCTGCGAGCTGTCTCCCCACGCTTCACTTTTGTTTTTTGCGTCCGGAACCATCGGTGATCGCATCCCACCTCGCCGTCATCGGAACGCTGGCGCGGTGTTTGGGTTCACTGCGAAATTCCGCATATCAGCATACGCCCCATCTCCCTTCGCGCTCCCCCGTCCTCCCCCAGGACGTTTTGCAATACTGGCCCTCCTGTCTAGACACTCGGGCGCCTATGCCCGAAGCATGGTCTACGAAGGCCTAAAATATTGGTTCGAGAATCCACCCGAGACAGGAGAGCCCATGTGATAGGAACTGCGGTCACGCCTGTACCTGCAAGCTGCACGCTGCAAGCTTTGTTCCTAAACGGTTCCGACCTAACGGAAAGCGAAGGCTAGCCACTTTCCATTGCTTTCCCGACTCGCAAGGGCAGTTTCCGTTGTAAATGTGACGTCAGCTGACGCGGAACGCGTTTACCACGGCATCTCTCTTAATGACAGACAGCGAAGCGAAACCGGCTCTCAAACACCTCTTTTAAGAAGCTCGTTTGTCAAGCGCAACGCACAGGCAGAAGGCAACTGTATTAGTTTACTTTTTTTTTGTTTTTTAGAACTGATCGTTGGAGCAGCCGTCATTCACACTTCGTGTTTTCAGAACTGAACGGAGAAGCGCCCATTTGGCTCACACCATTTTGTTACGTAATTTTGATGAATGAAACCAAAATAAATGTTTTTTCGACCTTTCACGGCAGCTTGAGACCTTTATTGCAGCATATAAAATTCACGAGGAGACCTAATTGCGCTGCTGAGCACGAGGTCGCAGTTCGATTCCCGACCGCGGCGGCCGCTTTCCTGGTGGAGGCGAAAAGCAAAAACGCCCATGTGTACGAGATTTTCGCCTCAGGTGGTCAAAATTGATCCGGAGCCCTCCACTACGGCGCGCCTCATTGCCTGCGTTGCGTCGACGCGTTAAACCCTACAATATATCAACGAGGACACCTACGCACTTTTTTCTGGCGTAGGGATTTCCACAACACTAGACTGACCGGCTGCCGAATGTGTCCTTCTATTATTATTGTTATCATTTTGATTTACATCTTTTCTTTCGGTTGATCGCCCAGACCAGAAGACACTTTGGGGAACCTTCATTGCTACTCCACTGCATGCAACTCCTCAAATTAGTTATACAGGCCTCAGTTATACAATTAGTTACGCAGGCCTTGGACTCAGTTTTGATGAGTCCAAGGCCGCAACGCATTCTCCAAGTCCTTCTTGAGTTAGCTAGAGCCAAAGGTTGCGTGGTGCTAAAGTGTGAACAATCTCCCAATTTCTAAAAAAAAACAAAAAAAAACAAGACGCAGATTAGTATACGAACCAATACACTATCCCAGTATACACTAACGAGAGAAAAAAGAATAGTAAAAGATTAGTATACGAACCAATACACTATCCCAGTATACACTAACGAGAGAAAAAAGAATTCTCCCTACGCATTGGTTCTCATCGAGACACCCACAAAGGTCGCGCATACTCAGCACAGCCTGTACTTTCGCTCGTGCGCAGTGGATGATACCTGACGCACGTAACTAAGCTTTTCGACAAGGGCGACATTGCATACCTGCGCACACGCAAACACAGGATGTTCTGAACCTATCCGTGCTTTCAAGACGCGGTTGACATGCGTGAGTGCTGACGACCTGTGCGGCCCGTGATCCGTATTTGGTGCAAAGGCAGGACAAGGTGCTCGAGCGGTAATTCTTCCAACTGATACCACCAGATCCGGAGGTTCTGTTCCTCGTTAACAAAATTATAGTTCTAACCATGCTCACGACCGCTCTATACGCGTGTTAACTGCTTAAGGAATATAATGTCTTCTTCAACCATACTTTTGTCAGCACGAAAATAGAACATGTCGTCACGTTAGCATTAACACATTCACACTTAAACAATATTAAAGCATTACAACTCGTAAAGACGTGCTGACCATGCAAATACTATAATAACTACCTGGAGAACTGCACCTGTGGGAATTAGTAGGGTGATTGCACTGAACCAGATATGCCACAAAGCCACTATTCCTCGACCTTGGTTACGTGTTTTGCGTATTTTAGCAGTTCTTAACACGTGTAACAACATCAGCTTAATGGTGGGTTCATTGGTAACTTGATAATCACCCAATAAAACGTTGAGGAATTACAGGAATGGAATTGAACTGCCCGGCAATTCCCGGAGTGGGAATGGGCGATGTTCCGGCATTCCGAGGAATTGAAAGGAATTGAATTTAGGCAACTTGTAATTCCCCGGAATGGAATTGGAATGGAATACGGACGCCCATTCCGCAACACTGGTGTCGCCACCTCTGAGAGGAATTTCGATACTCAGACAGATAGCGAGAATGGGGCATTTCCGGAGGCTCACGACAGAGGGCAGCGTAAGCACACTGTGTGTAAGGCCGCTAATATGAGTAGAGATGTGTCAGCGTCGTCGTGTTCGGTGTGCTCAGGTTCATGGGAGGCCTTGAAAACGGCTACCGACCCGAACGCACGCAGTTCGCAGGCTAACGACGTTCCGCGGGAAAGTCAAAACCGTGACGTTAGCGGAAGGAGGCAACACGAGTGCGTTGAAACGAAAGGTGTTTTTCCGGACGCGCGTTCAGAACCGAGCTACGCTGGGGCATAGCCGGCAGTCGAGACACTGAACGGTTTTCACGGCGCAGCTAAGCTTGACGACGCCGCAACCGAGCGAGTCGCTAGCGTTCCACCTGCCACTCAGATACTCGATGCCGAGCAACGGCCAGCCGAGCACGTAGCTAATCCAGTGTCGCCTGGGGTTGAGCCGTCTTCTGACACCGGGCCGTCTGTACCTAGCTTTGCCTTGACAGCCGGAAACAAGAGCGTAAACACCCTCTGGTGCTCGCTCACCGACAGTGTCGCAAAAAAATGCGACAAGAGCTCCTATGCGGGCCTGCCGTGTGGCAGAGCCGCACGCACGCTTTGCGCAGGGTCTCAGCAGACCTCGGAGCGGCCGTGAACAAAAGCGCACGCCTTGCTCGAGTGGTGGAAACTAGAGCAGTTTTCTCCGCGCGCTCGAGACACGTCTCGGAAAAAGGCCGATGTCCTCTCGACCGGTCGCGGTAGCTTTCAGAGAACGGGTCCACCTAAGGTGCGATTCAAAAGGGGAAAGCTCAGGGCAATGACGAGAGCTGAAATCGCGGCTCTCATCACGAGAAGTGGCCTGTGGACTCCTTACTTTTTCAATTTCATTGTTTTTCCTGGAGCAGGTTTCACCCTTTACGATTACATTTCTTTTGTATGGGACATTTCAATCACGCGAAATGTCACCTTTCAAGTTTGTGTGCTTGGCTAAACTACTGCTGGGCTAAAATATAACTAGTTTAGTTAGTCATTAGCGTATTTTATCGAAACTAAAAGCCTGGTAGAGCTTCAGTGTGGATTTGTCTTCGCACTTGCCGGCGATGCTTTTGTGTCTTCCTGTGTTGTTCTGTTGCTTGCCTGACCAAGCCAGAGACGTTCTTGGCGGGCCACTATTGGTCCAGTGACCGGCCCGGAGGAGCTGCAGCTCGGTGTCGTACAGCCCAGGCCTGGAGTCGAGCATCTGGCGAGCACTTCTCTCCGAAAGCATCCCTCCGCACAACAGTTGAAGACCCTTATCCATCGGGATCTGGGACCCCCGGCGGAGAAGCTTTGTGTGCGTGTGCGTGTGTGTGTGTGCGTGTGAGTGTGAGTGTGCGTGTGCGTGTGTGTGTGCGCGTGCGTGTGCGTGTGCGTGTTCGTGCGCGTGCGCGTGTGCGTGTGCGTGTGCTTGTGCGTGTGTGTGTGTGTGTATGTGTGTGTGTGTGTGTGTGTGTGTGTGTGTAGTTGCATGCAAAAGCAGTGAAGCATGTCAGTTTGCCCCCATTTCTGTTTTTATTTTTTGTGAAGTTATTGAATAGCGTTCAGTTGACGTTTTGATTAGACCTAGGAAAACAAACAGCCGGTCAGAAGAAAAAAAAACGATGCTGCGTGGAAAAAAGAAATAGATTTGTCATTGGTGTAGGATACCCTGCCTTGATAGGAACAATTCGTGCGCAGCAAAAGTTGGAATACGTCGGGCACTAAAGAGCCAGCTTCGACTGACAACAATAAAAGGTTGTCACCGGTGAGGTAGTCAGTGCCTAAATAATCCTTCTAAATAAGTAGTCACTCAAACAGTCTTAGTCACTGGTAAACATTTTAAAAACTAAGAAAGAAGAAAAACAATAAATATGTCGTCTTGGTTGCTCGAACATGGTTTGCCTTTCTGGGAGTTCGTCGACTTTAAGTTTGAGCGTCCCAGTGAAGAATAGGCTTCGCGAATGTTGGAGAAACATTGCGGCTTCGTTCAATCGGACTAACCCTGTCAGGCCTATTTCCTTCCTTTGGTCAATAAATGATTTACAACCACCAGTCCCTGGATGCGCTTTTGCCGTACCCGTAACACATCGTGTCCATATCGAAAACGCAACTGACGTGTTTTGCTAAAACGCAATTGGACGACATTTGCCCATATTGATTATATCCCTGCCGAAGTAACAGTCCTTGTTCTATCACGGAGCGGCCTCACATTTAATGCAGGAGCGTCATAGAAGAAGTGCCCGAAGAAAGAGGGCATCAAGTCATCATTTCAACCCCCTTCCTTTATTTGGGGTTCCTAACTCGCTTGTGATCGCATAACCCAGGGCTACCTCACGCTCTATCGAACGCACAGCTCTAGCCTCCGCTTCGAGGATAGGCGTCGCGTCCCTCGACGGCTTCAAAAACCGTGAGATGCCCTCGCCCTGAATGGACGGTTGCCGCAGTGGTCGGCTTTTGTAGCATTCGCATAAATTGCCCACCAATTCAGTTTTGTGTCTGCATCGCCCCTCTTCAGAATGGGAGATGTGAAAGCGGGAAAACCCGCACGTGCGATCAAGCGCACGCTACCGATCCGCCTCCCGACTTTCTTTCCTGACTAACAAAACAACACGGCATGTTTAGAATGCGAAGGGGACGATCGTTCCGGAGCGCAGAAATGCGAGCCAGAGATTTGCAATGTGAGCGAAATTGGTCTCCGATTCCGGCTGGCCTTATTCTAGCTATCATCTTCATCTGACTCGACGCACCGAACTGTGCACTTAATCCCTGTCGGTCTGGGGCTGCTTAACTTCCGTCGTTATCAGGTGACGCGCAGAATAGCAGATGGGTGCTGATGTGGCTGTTTACTTAACGTGTCAAACTGTTAATGTGATTAGATGGTTGGGAGCACTACATTGCTTATTTTGAGTTATTACTGTGCGAATATTACGTTAATCGGTTTAGCGCTGTGGACAACCTTCTGAAGGGCAAAATGTACACTTTCAAAATAAAATAACAAGATGTATAAATCTGCTGTTATAAATCTATTGTTCTGAGATACTCTAGTGCTTTAACATATTGTTACGAAAGAGTAAAGCAAAGTATACGTGAACAAACGCCCTTAAACATATTGGTGAGTAAGAAGAAGACCACTGCACATCCAAGTAGGACAGTCTGCAATCGTCTATGTTAAATTGCGCGGGTCCGCAGCCTCCGCTCTACACGCCTGCATTGTCTTCTGAAATCTCCTCTGACGTCATTGTGGTGTCCAGTGTTGGTTGACGCGTACAAGTGTCTGGAAAGTGGGCGCCTCTTTATAGTTCTTGACCGAGCTGGATAGCCAAGTACCCCGCCACCCGTGTTTACTTTCGTGTGTGCGCGTTGAAGGAAAGGAAGACGAAAACTATTTGGCAATGCCCCAGGCACTTTCCTTTCTTCCGTCTCTCTTCTGAGAGCTGCCAACAGGAATTGTCTGTCCGCGTGTCGTCGCCTTCGATATATATTCCACGCGGAGTGCTCTCTCTAACCCCGCTGATCGTTCTCAAGCGTCCTACCACGCTGATATTCAGAAGCACATGCCCGCAATTCCACACGAGTCCGCCTTTTACCGTTCCTTGGACCCAAGAATGAAGGCCCGAGCTTCAAAGCGCACTTTTTCTTGTCGTATTTTTTTCTTTCCCTTTGCTGTGCCCCTTAAACTATAGCTTACGCTCCTATAATTTGCTCTTGAAGTTCTGTATTTGTTGCAGGCTATTATTACCACGAAACCTTCTTCAAACATTTCGACGGCTCCTTTATTTGTTGCACTGACCGGGACGGCCAGTGGAAGATTTTCTCATTTGGCTCCCATCCACGTAAACACTTCAAAGTCAACAGAGTTCTTCTTTATGGTTTTACCATAGTATATTCTCTTTTTTTTCGTACTTAGAGAGTCGACTCTACAGATTTGTGGGTGTGGGCTCTCTCAGGCACTGCTCGCCGCTTTTTTCCGCGGCATTCAATTGCCGCAAATATACTTGAGGTAAGCTTTAAGGGCGTTAGTTCCAGAAACCGTCCCGTCCTTCGCATTCCCTTTGTTTAAGTTGGTTTCGCGTCGGCGGCAATAAACTTCACTTGCACTTACGGTCTCTGAACGCCAACAGCCATTGGGAAGGCGTTCCTGCTTATCGCCTCCTTTTTCCCTGTCCCGACATCGCCTTCATTGCTCTACAGCCCAGAGGCACGCGTGCGTCGGCGACGTTGCGGCAGGAGTGCTTGAAGAGCGCCTGAGATATCTGACGCCCCAATGTAGGCGAGACACGCTGTATGAAAATACTGACGCATGAACGCATTTTACGCGGTTCGTGCGACACGCATCTTCCACTTATGACAAGAGATAAAGTCACGACCGTCGAACACAGCGCTCTTCACCTTGTCACTTCACATGGCTCAGTCTGTACAAGCACGAGGGGTCTTGTGAAAATTCAGCTGGTTATGATTGGCTCTATCACCCTTACATTTTTCCCCTTTAGTTACTCTCTTTTCGCGTCTTGAGCTCCCGTGTGTTATCGCCTCGTTATTAAGGAACTTCTAGTAGTTTGAGGATCTACTCAGGCCGCTTCAGGTTCCTCGATCACGTGCTCGTAACACAATTAAAGGATCTCAAGGACTGAAGGGAAGACGGACGCAGGGTAAGTATAATGGCGGTCAACAGCAGCTACTAAGCCAGCACAAAGACGGGAAGCAGCAGCACCAAACTGGACCGGCAAAGTTCAGCACCACTTCGATTGCGAAGCACGGGGGCGGGAGGGACCTTAAAAGCGGCCAGTTCTTCATTCCTGCATTATTTTCATGTTCGTCTAGTGTCGCTGATGTGCACCCATTATTGCTTCTTGATTCCATGTTATACGTGAACAAATGAAGAAGAATCCGCAAGAAAGAATAAAACAATTATTGGAATTTTATGACGAAGTGCCGACTGAGGGCAAAGAGCGCTGAAATGAAACAATCATGACCAAAGGTTCGGCAGAATATTGTTGAACGGTACCTCCGTATTCTTTTTAACAGCGGAGCTCTAGTGGCTGCCCGTAATGTGTCGTGCGTAACGATTTAAAATACAAAACAAAATGCCGAGTGGTCGTGAGCGCGTGCATCGCGGCCACCGCCGAGCGTCCCTGGCACACGCATTGGAAAAAAATTCTGCAGCTTCGCTATGGTTCAAGCCTTGCGCGACTTAGTACAAACTTCGCCAGTTTTTCTTGTTCTCTGTCTATTTTTCGCGCTAGAAAATTATTTTAAAAACAGTGTTACATCTCCAAAAAAAAAAAAAACATCCTGAGAAATAAGACACATTATTGTATCGTCTCCTTCGCGGTTGTGGTCATTCCAGAATCTCTAGATTTCACTGCATGGTTTAGTTTTGCACCGGGGTTGCGTCGTTTAACAGGGAAGCTGTTTAACAAGCCGTAATTTTTCCTGTGCGCAGTTTAAAATATCAAGAATATGCCGAGAGCGCGCACGCGAGCGCGTGCGTCGCAGCGACCGAGCGGCCGTTAAAGACACATTATGGTGTACACCCCTCCAAGGTGATGTCCAATGATTGTAACTCCCAAAAAAATGAAAGAATCTCATACGTATAGCAACAATGATGCAGCAAAGGTCGTTGCGGCAGCGAGGAAGGAGAAAATCATCTACTTTTGCGTACAGCTTCGCTACTTTCGTCTTACGCGTTATTATGAGCTTCCTTATTTAAGGAGAAACCCCTTTATGGGCTCGCCTTGTCGTCTTAGCTCGCTAACGGTCGATGCGACTGCCGGAATCAGGCGGCGGAGCGAGATAACGGACCCAAGTATAGCTTTCTGTACCGGGGTGAGGGAGTCACGCTGAGACTTCGAAAAACCACGCGGTTTAAAACAGCCATAACCGTTCGAACCTCGTAAAACGCTGGCGCTTGTCGTACATCTCCTTGTTGTTTAGCGCAAAGGAAACTTCAGGTACATTTCATGGAAAATCTGTGTATATACCCAACAGCACCCGCGTTCATTTAGTTAGGAACGCTCATTGGGTTTGTTTTTACGATAGTAAGCGAAAAAAGCAGCCGCGCAAGAAAAAAATGGCGCGTCCTAAATGCCGGAAAAAGGCTCCAGCCGCGCAAGAAAAAAATTACGCGTTCGAAATGACGCAAAACCGCTCCAGCATACGAAATTAAAGCAAGCACAAAAAGAACAGACTCCCGCTGGCGCAGTTTAAGGCAGGAGGCGCGTAAGCTCTGCGAAGGCGGGAAATTCAAAATGCATTGGGTGGCAGCAGTGAGCGAATAATGGCGCTGCAGCCCATTATGACGAATCACTGCTCTGCACTTTCAACAGCTTTCACATGGAGTGGGACACCTTTAATTTTTTTTATTTGCAACCGGTGTGACACCCTGTCCGTTTCATGTTCTCTTTTGTCGCGCTAAACGGATAACCGCAAGTAGCGCTTCCGTGCGATTCCTACCGACTGCGGTGGAAATTGAAAAGCAGCCGCTTTGATATTTGGGCGTCCTGTGACAGTGTCTATTTACGTCAGTATTCATGGGCACTGTTCAATGAAAGGAGCCTGCGGGCATGTGATGAGTAGGGTGACAAGTCCACTGTTCCGACAACCAATAGACATCAGGTCAGTTGCTACTGCGGAGTAGGGAACTCTGGTACGAGGGTATGAGGACCACACGCGCATACACAGTGTGAATACGCAAGGACATTTATAGTGTGTTGCGACGGTAATTGGAACACTTTAAAAAGTTTTCCTGAGCTAACCACCGCTCTGTTCGCGCTCAAACTTCACACGAAGGTCACATTTTGTGGTCTATTTTGTTTGACACCGGTAACAACGACGGCGCTTACCTGTTTATCCTGAAAATAAATAAAAACGATTTTCGCCTATGGGAAAATGGCGCTGATTTGGACGTGGGAGCCCGAAAACCAAGTTTTCTGATCGTCTGCTAGCTCATTTCTAGGTGAATTTTTTTATCGTCTGCTGCACCATTTGGCTCAATACGTGAATCGCAAACGTGCGTTTCACTCTGCAGGTGGATCCGTCGTTCCAACATCAACTTTCTCTGGCTCGTACGTCCAAATCAGCCGCCATTTTCCCATAGGCAAAAATCGTTTTTATTTATTTTCAGAATAAACAGATAATCATCATCGTTGTTCCCAGTATCAAATAAAATAGACCACAAAATGCGACCTTCGTGGCACGTTTAAGCGCGAACAGAGCGGCGGTTCACTCAGAAAATTTTTTTAAAGTGTTCCAATTATCCTCGCAACACCCTGTACTTAGTAGAAAACCGGTAGCAAGCATGGGCCCATCTACATCGCTCTCACTATCACAGCATTCACCGCTAGAACGGCTCTCAAATTGGGTTTAATATGAATCTCCTCGCAAATTTGTGTATGCATAACCACCTCCAACAAAGCTACAAATATGGTATATCAGGAATAACTAAGAATAACCAAGGTCGCTTCCCGCGCTTTTGCTGTAATCCCGAATTTAGTTAATGAAACGAAGTTAAATATTTTTTTTGTAGTGCAGGCCCAGAGTCTGTTTACGCATAGCAATACAATACGTTGGTAATTGTTCCTGAAAAGCGGGAAATTTGGTACTGTTTAGACCAGGCTAAACCGAGAAATAGGGCGGCATATCGGGATATGTCATTAACCAGCAACCTATCCAGGCATCACAACCACCCCTCACAAATGCACCTTGAACTCACTGGACGAAGTCTTATTTGCAGAGTGAAATTTTTCGGTGCCTAATTAGCGCACCGGTAATCACCACCCTGAAAATTTGTTACCAACACTTTGACAGGTTTTCTCATAGCACTGCACGGGCCTGATTTTAAGGCCCGAGCCCGGCCAGGGCCCGCTTTGTGAAGCCCGAGCCCGACCCGGGCCCGTAACACAGAGCCCGGGCCCGGTCCGGGCCCGGGAATTCACAAGTGAGCCTAGCCTGGGCCCGGCCCGGGCCCGCCGTCTCAAGCCCAGGCCCGGCCCGGGCCCGGTGATTTATTTTTGAGCCTAGGGAGGGCCCGCGTGTGTGTGACCAGGCCCGGTCTTGGGTTCTGAAGAAAATAGAAAATTGGTTTATTATAGGCCTCGATGACATACCGTGGCGCCACTTACAAGTGACGTCACTTGTAGGACGCCGAGTCGTGTTGTCGTCTGCCAACGTCTGCTACAACACATTTCCTGTGCGTATGCGGAAGCGTGCTTTTTTGTTGTGGCCACCGTCTCCCCCCTCCTTGTGGATTTCATGCAAATTACCCGAAAAGGTTATCTGCAGACCGAATCCGGGCAAGCAATCAGCGACTCGCTTGTTTCCGGCGACACCGCCGCGTTTAGGTAGTTGCTACGATCGCGACCCACAGCTTGTACGCAGCCAGCTAACGCCAAGGACGATGCAACTGATGCCGCGCAATAAACACTTCATGATTTCTTGCTTTATACATTTCTTGCAAATAAGGGAAATCAAGAAACTTAACTCGCGGTCGTCGTAGTCCACATTGTTGATCGGGGAAACAAGCCGCTGCTTACGCTTCGGGGGCAAACGTCATACACTACCACGCTCATGTTGTTTGCGTATAATACACCACCGTTCATTTGGGTATAAAGTCCCCGTGAGGTCAAACTGCGCTTGACGCACTGAGAATTAACTTCAAACGACGTCAATTAAAAGGAAAATACTTTTAGAACGCGCTTCCGAAGAGAAGTGTGACACGCTGCAAGCCAACTACGCAGCAAGATAAGAACTCTGATCCTACAAGTGACGTGAAAACGATCGCAGCGCCGGCCTCTCCAGTGGTGGGCCTCGCGGCCAATATTTGCACCAGTGTCTTCGTAGCGGGAAATCAGACGGAGCATCTAGTCTGTACAAGCACGACCTGAATTGAAACGCAAAAAATAAGGGTTTAAAAGTGCACGTAGTTTAGCTTACACCGTCTGCAGTTCACGCCACATCGGCGTAATAATAGCTCGTATTGTTACACGAGAGGCACCATCACCTTTGATGACCAGACTCTTGGCAACTTCACGTGGTTGTCTCGCTCACAAGTTGGTAATGCTGAGATTTCTTGCTCCCATTTCAATCCACGAGTACGTGCGTGCGTTGAAATATTTTCCCTGCAGTGGTTGTTAAGCGGTGGCGCTTCTCTGGCACGCGACTTTGTTTTCCAGCCATTGCAGCCGCATTTAGATTGGTTCGACTTCTAAAACACACGTACATAGACATAGGTGCACAGCTCCAGGGTGTCTTAATTCCTTCCCCACTAGGGCATTCCTTGTAACCGTATCTTTGATATGTTATACACCCAAATATAAAATCTTGATGCCGTGCATGAAATGTGATTAAAATTACAGCATAGTGACTATCAGACCTAGCAAAACATGTTTTTATAACAGTTTGTACAACTAACATCAAGAAGAGCGTAAAAGTAAACACGGAATATTCATTTTATGCTTTTTCCTACACTTCACCTCGGAACCATTAACGGCCGGGCCTATGAATTAAAGCCGAGCCCGGCCCGGGCCCATGGCATCGAGCCCGAGCGCGGCCCAGGCCCGCAGCACTCAGCCCGTGCCCGGTCCAAGCCACCCGATGTCGAGTATTGGCGGGCCCGCCAATATTCGACTTTGGGCGGACCGGCCCGGCCCGCGGGCCGGGTCGGCCCGGGCTTTCGGGCCGGCCCGGGCTCGTGCAGTGCTCTATCGTATGCCGCGACAATGATGGGCTATGAACGCGCATTTACGTTGTTGCGGGCGAATTATGCGCAGGAAAGAGGCCCGCATTTATCTCTCACAGCGCCAGGGGAACGATGTTCGTTTCCTAAATGGCGCGCACTCTCTTAACGGCTGGCACGCACCCAGGCGCAATTAGCTTGTACATCAGACCCCTCATTCTGGTGGGAGAAAGCGGTCAACACAACGCCTTTTTCCCACCATAATCCAGTAGAGACAGGAGACCGGGGATGAGAAAACGACAGCAGAAAAGATGGAGGAACGGAGTGGCGGGAGGAAAATGGTAGAACGTGGTAGCGTTGCTCGTGGGCTGCAGCTGGCTGGCAGGCTTTTCACAGCATTGACCCCATGCGCAGGCCAGCCCTAGCCAAAAAAGGCTTTTGGGGCTATGCCCGGCAGTTGCTGCGCATCACGGACGCAGCGATACAAACATTATGGCGCCTGTAAAGGAAATAAAAAAAGTTAAAAAATCAAGAAGAACAGTAGTGGTAGTGCGCCGCTCAAAGTGGAGTCACTTTCATCGGGGAGAGCTCGGAGTTACAACGGCTCCTCAGCGGGCATGCGAAGCATCAGTAATGAACCGGAGACTCGCTAAGCCGTGCCTGGCGGCAAGGGCGCCCTATTACCGTCGCCCAAAGCGTCAAAACGAGTCCGGAAGCGGGAACGGATGGCTCCGCCGTGCACCCCCTACCAGCTACTTCCACCTCGGGGCCGGAAGAAGTGTCCGGACCACCTATTTCCGAGATGAGGCGCCGCCCCCTCCCTGTCTTTCTTGCCAAACTCACCGCGTTTTCTCACTGCCGAAGGGCCGTCTTCCTTCACGTCCCTTATCTAGCCCCAGCGGGAGGTGTACGTACGTGCTTTGTCGCTTCTTCTAGTTCTTATTCCTCGTTTGGTAAAATTCGTCTCATTGCTGCTTTAGCCCACTTAGCCGCCATTCCTCGGCTCTTCTCTTATTGTTTCGGCTCCCCAGTGCGTCTCTGTCGCGAGCGTGCTCCCGATAGTAAACCGCCGTGCCCTGTTACTTGCCGTTAATATGGATTGTGGGCTACGCGCTTAAGGAGCAACACCGTACTCGGGCTCTGGTCCTAATTTTCCCTGCATGATGGAGGTTTCCGCCCTTCTAAGCGTGACACTCATAAAGGTAGAACTGCTAGCCTGAGGAGTAGGTGACCGGCTCAAGGAATGGGAGGCGTGGAGTGCTTTGTTCTGATTGAAATATTTCAGCTGGATGGATCATTGTCTAAACGGAGATGTGAAACAGAGAGCAAGTTCAAGTTTAATCATTTATTCATTCATTTATTTATCCGTCTTCTGTACAGGATTAATTTTCTGGTCAATCTAAGCCCGCAGTGCTTGTAAAGTGACCAGGCAGCTGGTGAAACAACACATTTCAATTATATTTCATAAAAAGTAACGGAATAATACTTTCGTATATACACTGAACACATCGCAGTGCATGAAACGAAACAACACATAAAGCGAAAACACAAAAGCAGCGTTTACTCGCTTCCAAACATTAATCAAAAGAAATGCGCACGGGTTCAGCGATTGATAGACTTGAATGCTTCTGAGTTGTTTTGCCGGCTTTCTCCTCTAATAAAGAGCCTCTCTCTCTCTCTCTCTCTCTCTCTCTCTCTCTCTCTCTCTCTCTCTCTCTCTCTCTCTCTCTCTCTCTCTCTCTCTCTCTCTCTCTCTCTCTCTCTCTCTCTCTCTCTCTCTCTCTCCTCTCCCTCTCTCTCCTCTCTCTCTCTCTCTCTCTCTCTCTCTCTCTCTCTCTCTCTCTCTCATTTTTCCGCATAATCGCACGCGCTTACTTCAAGCGCGAAGAGAATGACCGCAGTTCGTTGGCGACTTCGCATCTGAAATTTCTGGACGCCTGACAAAGTACAATAAAGTTCGAAAGCAGGGAATAGAAACGTGCTGAAGCATTAAAGCTCCTTATAAAGTTGCGCAGTTTTATCACATCCGCCGTGGTTCTCTTACCACTTCTGTTCTCCCCGGTTACGCTGCAGTTCTGGTGCGTTCCTCCGTAGGTACCCAGCAAATTTTTTCTAGCGAATTTAACTCCAACAACCATGAAGTCGTCGCGGTGCACACCCGCTTACCTAGCGGTAAGGCTATGATCGTGGCCACTGCCTATTACAAACCTGTCAATTCAACAAAAACTAACGCCTCTTTCGCCTGGCTTCCTGCTCTCATGGCCCAATTTCCCGGTACCCCAATCCTTCTCGGTGGTGACTTCAATGCACAGAGCACCACATGGGGCTATGCCCACACTCATTCTCGTGGACAAGCGCTAGAAGACGCCGCCGAGGCCTCAAATCTCATTTTAATTAATGAACCAGGCATGACCACTCGAGTTGGCCTTCATTCCTCGCAGCAAGATACGACCCCTGACCTAACCTGGGCTACTCCTGGCCTTACTCGCAAATGGTTACCGTTCTCTACAACTTGGGGCAGTGATCATCTCCCAATACTTATCCACCTCCGTGGGAAGAAGATCCGGCGACGGAAGACCATGAAGCGAATTGATTGGGATGCCTTTCGGGAGGCTATAATTAGTGCATCCCCACCAGCCTCATTACGGGACTTCTGCTCCTTAATCACCACAACATCTACCCGGGCACAGGAGGACATCGAATGTGCTATGGAAACACCGCACATGGACAACCACATGGCTAACCTTTGGAAAAAAGTACATAAGCTCACTCGCACCTATAGATCTAATGGAAAATGCCAGAAAGATCTCCAAAAGATTCGGAAACAGTACCAACTTATTACCGCTTATCAAAAAGAGCTCAACCAATATTACTGGACAAATCTATGTGACACCCTCAGTCACGCGAGAGGCTTACCGGCGCTTTGGCGTCTGCACCGCAGCCTCACTCAGAAGACTGCCAAACGAACGCCTCTTTTCGCTACCCTAACCCTCAGCGCAGACCCGTCAACAGTGGAGCGGCGACTTATAAGTACCTTCTTTCCCCATGCTTCCACCTCTCCCCCCTCTCCACTTCCAATTATTCATATTCCTCAGCCTGACCCTGACTTGGAGCTACCTTTTACAATGGCCGAGTTACGCATCGCAATCCGCCAGGGACGGCTTCATTCTGCGCCCGGTCATGACGGTGTCACGTGGCAGCACCTCCGAAACCTCCCATCTGAGGCCTTGGAACAGCTTTTATGTCAGATCAATGACCTCTGGGAGCACGGCCACGTGCCAGAACACCTTAAACTAACGCTTATTTTCCCTATCCCCAAACCCAACAAGCATTCCAGTGAAATCAAGAACCTTAGGCCGATATCCCTCACGCCCGTTATTTGCAAATTGATTGAGCGCCTCATCAACAATCGGCTCACACATTATTTGGAATATGTCCAACCGTATTTTCACCCAGCCCAAACAGGTTTCCGGCCCAATGTTGGTACGCATGATAGCCTCTGGCTTCTGCGTAGGGTAATTAACCGCCCCCACTACCATCGCGGCACTCCTGACCTGATCATGGCGGTTGATCTGCGAAAGGCGTTCGACAACGTTAGCCACCCGGTCATTCTAGAGGAACTTGCTCGTGCCTACCCCAGTGCCCGCACGCAAAATTGGATTCGAGCATTTCTCCAAAGCCGGCCTGTACGCCTTCACGGTTCGCAGCCTGGATGGGAACCTACAACTTACTACCTCGACCGCGGTGTTCCCCAAGGGTCGATTTTAGGCCCTCTACTTTTCAACCTGGCCATGACCAGAGTAGCTCGACAACTTGAAATTGACACAGGCGCCCGCTTCACCATATACGCCGATGATATCACGGTCTGGACTGAATCGGCCGACTTTGATTCTTTAGAGGGCCAGGTTGTTGAGCTACAGGCCGCGGCTAATAGCCTTGAGCTCACTCTGGCTCAGCTAGGTCTAGAACTCGCACCTGAAAAAACCGAATTTTTGGCAGTATATGGCTGTAAGCCACCTGACCCGCCCCAAGAAATTGTAGTCAACCTAGTCAACTGCGATGTATCTGCTTCAACTGAGCCCATTACACTCCTAGGCCTTCCAATTGGAACAAAAAACAGTCCTGGCATTTGGCTCAAAAGATTAAAACAGAAATGGAATGCCATACTGCACTCCATTCGTCGACTGTCGAATAAATATGGTGGAGCATCGCAGAAAGCCATCTTGAATATGGCCAGGGCTGTCACTGTGAGCACCCTCACGTACGGTGCAACGGCTTACGACCTCAACAAGACGAACACCAAAACCATTCAGGTGCTACATCGGGCGACCCTCAGGACAGTCACTGGCTTACCAAAGCACACACCCATTGGTAAACTGGAGCAAGCTGTACCTCTTCCTCCTATTGAAGCCATCATTCAGGAGGCCAAAGCCCAGGCGGACTTCAAAAGACCCCTTACACACCAGGGACACGCCTTAGTAGCGTGGGACGCCAGAAGACCACCAGTATTGTCAGATTACCCAGTCCCCATAGCACCCTGGCAGCGACCAGCAATTGATACTTCTACGCACAGCAGACCTATAGAGCGTGCTAATACTCTATTGCGACAGCGACGAATCCGACGCCTCGAAAGGGATCGCCTTCAGAACGAAGTGGACATTTTCACGGACGCAAGCGTAAACCAGTACGGCGCGGGCCTTGCTTGGACATGCCCTGAGGCACCGGTTCTCTCAGGGTACACTACCATACTTGGCAAAGAACTTTCCAGCCTCGATGCGGAGCTGTACGCTATTAACAACGCAGTGTCAGCTATCGCTTTTGACTGTGACCCACCTCTACCGCCCTCCATACGCATACTCACAGATTCGTACGAGGCCCTCACAGCTTTGCGATCGTATGATTCGACCCACCCTGTCGTCCACGAAATTCTGTTTCAAATTCAACTTCTCAAACGGAACAACACCAACATCCGCGTCGACTGGGTGCCTGGCCACGAACCATTTTCTTCAGGCAACCAGGCGGCTCATGTGGCCGCTCAGGAGAGTTCCCCCTCTTATCCTCCACTGGTGCCTGGGGTAAGGCCGTCGCGGTCCCCCTCTACCTCCCCAGCGATGCGTATTCATCAGCACAAGAAGGACCGACGCACACGTCTAAAAGCCCTAACTCCAGCTGGCTACCTCAGCCGCCTACCTCCTATTCCCCGCTCAGGCGAAATTTTTATTAACAAATATATTGCAAATTCAGCATACACACCTGAAACACTTCGCAAGTGGTACACCCCTCAGCTGCCCCCTCGATGTCCTTACTGCCGTGCCACCACTCCATCAGACCTCGCACACCTAGTTTGGTGGTGCCCAGCTTTCGCCACGCACCGTACATTTAAATCTCCCCAACCCCATCCCGATCCACAACAAACTGATGCACAACTATTATATGAAATAGCGGTTTATTCATTTAAAAGCGGTCTGGCACGGGTTGTTTGAGCGGGTCCTCCCCCGAACGAACTGGTGTATGTGCTCTAACCCTATTGCGATCACCATGAACTGGCCCATGAATTGCAGGTTCTAAGAACTGGCCCAGTTATTGAGTCTACTGAGAACAACCAGCATTTATTTGTTTTTTTTTCTCTTACCCTCCCTCCCCATTCCTTTCCCCCATCGTGACCAGTGGTCATCCTTTTCTATTAAAGGCTGTCTCTCTCTCTCTCTATTTTTCACCTCTTTATGAGGTATTTGCTAGAAACACCTAGAAATACCAAACCGCAGTTCCGAACTGGTCAATACCGTAGGCAATTGAGTTAATTGGTAGTCCATTATGAACAACTATTCAGTGAAAAAGCATACAAAGGACACCACACAAAGGAAAGTAGGGCTAGCGCCACTTCTTCCGGATGACGTCCTTCGTCTAAACATTTTACGCGCTGAACGGTGGTTGGACATGGTTAGGCCTGTTCTGCACAGCGCGCCGTACCGAAAGAGAGCTGGTCATTTGCACAGGTTAAATACCCGGCCATCGTGGGAATGTTTTATGCACAGATGAATCGTATTGGAGCAATACCAACAATCTCTTTAAATTGGTATAATATTTTTTATCCTGTAGTCGGTATTCACCTTGTGTTGGTCCCTGTGACGAAATGAGGCGGCTGCCAGAGACGGGCCCCTCCTGAGATATGGCTGAGAACCACAAAATATTTCTTTTGTAGTGGTGTACGGTGCTTAGGGCTTCCTGATGCAAAAACAAGTGCTCCAATATCCTATACATCGCGGATAACAATTTTGCCGATTTTTTGTTTTGCTGCGAAACAAACGGATAGAACTTTGGGGTAAGGTTGCACAGCCAGCCACTGGCAGTGAAACTCGCAACGTCGGCGAACTATCCCTTAACTCTCGTTTAACCAGGCACGCCACAGCTCCGCTAAAGGGTACGCCACTTCCACGCAAAGGACTCTGAACTTCCCACTTAGCAGTTAGCGGCATTACAACCACTTAACGCTATTACGGCGCGATGGCATAGGAAACACAAGGCTTCGAGAGCAGTGAAACGCCACTTCATGAATGCGTAAACAGACACCGAGCACGCCCGGGAGCATGCACTAAAACAGGAAAGAGAAAAAAAAAAGTGTATGCTTCCTAAGCACGGAACGAGAAGCACACTGCACTCGGTCGTGAGGAAAAGAGGTAAAAGGAAGCTATAAATTACTTCCGCTGTTTATGCGTGCACTGGGGCCACCAGCTCTGAGCCCAGCGCCAGGAGAACTTCTTCACGGAGTTCACGGACTTCTCGGAGCGCGCTATCACCCTTCGGGCAGTGTTGTAAACCCGCAAACCGCCCGGAGACGCGAAACGGAATGCCAGAGGACCGAAAGAGAAATAAGAGAGCGGATGGAAAAAAAGCCGAGAAGCGCACAGCGGGAGGAAGCAGGATGGAAATTCAATCCCGGGAGCACCAGTGGTGGCGTCTCCAGAAGCAAAGCTTTTGCGCTCAGAAGGCACGCGGCAGCACTTTCCCCGCATTTATTCCTTTCGTCGCTCCGGATTCTCAAGCAGCCTGCGGTCTCAGCAGGTCTCCCTGTCGGTCTTTTTTGCCCCTACCAGGCATCAACGCTGGCTGTCTGGATGACTGCCTTGCCGTCTTCGCTCTCTTGCGTTGACATCCTGACTTGGTTCTCACTTGGTGGATTTTTCGTTATTCCCGTGAAGAATTAGTTTCAATGGTTTCGACTTGGCTTATTCATTCACAGGAGTTTTACGCACTGGCCTGCGTACGCTGACTGACAGAACTGCTCGCAGATGCACTGTTTAAACCAACTTAACGACGTGAAGTCCACATAATACATTGACTTTGGTGTTGCTGACTACGTCAGTTAAAACAGCAGAAAACAAACCCATGAAAACTAAACATTTGTTTTCACCCAGTGTAAAATCTCCTGAAACAGCGGATCTGCAGGTTCTTTTTACGAAGGTTCCACTTGCCTTAGGGTTCCTTCATGTGCGTAATGTTAGAATTGTCTTAGCGGCTGCTTGCCATATAATTTGTTTCTGGACAGTTCTGGCAGAACGACACTTACAGGCATCTTCTGTAACCGTGCGCCCTCCAAAGATGCACAGCAGACAGTAATTCTGTAACGTTTAAAACTTCCCTGTGAACTAACTAATTAGGACAAGCAAATGAAACCAGCAAACTGGTAGACTCTTCTCACGGGATAATTTTCGTGCAATTTGTTTCGGGATAATTTTTATGTCACAAGTGTAAAATCTGTTTTCTATAATCATACTCCCTCCGTTGATGACCATGCTTCATGCGCAAGAGGTAATGGGAAAAGCCTGCGTACAAAAACCAGCTTACATTGATTGTCCTAAGGTAGGCTTCACCCTTACACACAAATGCAGTGCCAGAAAAACATTTTTTAGAAAAATATAAGCCGTTTTATGTCAAGTTATAAAGGCCGCAGGCCATTTTTTATATTTGATGTTTTTTTTATATTGCGAACCGGTTTTTTAGTGTTTATTTTGCCACAGGGCGTAGATAAGGTGTATGATATGATGATGAGGAAAGTTCATTAGATCAACATGAAAATGTTCGCTTCGCGGATAAAGTATAGGAGCGAACTATGATGGGGTCCATATATCCATGCGTTGTATGCGGATGCGCCGTCTACACGGAGACCCGCCGCCGCAAGATGTCGCAGTCTCGTAGGACCCAAAGCGAGGCAAGCCACAGCAAGTGGTGTATGTCGGCTATTGCATCGCTGCGGTGTCGAACTGGGCAACCATGGTTTGTAAAACAATCTTGTAAGTGAGGCCATTGGCGGATCACGGGGGGAGTTAAGGCCACCTCCATCCGGATCCTCCTAAGCGCAACCTCTTCGGCATGGCTAAGACCCGGGGGGAGGGTGGCAGCACATGGTGGAATTACAGCTAGTGTGCGGCGCCGGAGAGGTGCTCCTTTCTAATCAGCAGGAGATTCGAATTATCATGCTTTAACGGGGAATGGAGATGGAATGGAGGCTGCTAGCCGTGCTGCTACATCTGCCTCGCAGTGGGCCGTCGGTAGGTAACCGGAACCCATTCAATTAGAATCTTGTGAGCAATTCGTGCCGCAAGGTGGTGAATACTCTAGGCCAGCATATATCGGCTCATTAACCGTAGTAAGTGGACTGCTTGAAGGGCTTCGTTGCGAATTACGATGCACGCCCCGGGCTGCAAAGTGATTCCGGTTACAGCCAGCAGAGCCTCTCTAATGGCTACAAGTTCCCCACAGAGTGATGCTGGAGGTTCCGTAACCTTAAAACTTAATTTCTTAACTTAGGGCTGGGGGGCTAGTCCAATGAATGGCAGTGGCAATCACAGTGTCTTCAATACTGGCATCTGTGTATAATATGGTGGAGCCGAGTGGAAGGTTCTTGCTCTGTGCAGACACAACCTGCTCTATAGAGGGCGCGACAGGAGACCAGCAGAGACTGTCGTCAATGCCAGCGCTAGACCAGCTGTGCTGTATAAAAATACCCAGAGGTTCTCTGGAGCAAACATCCGGCATATGTATCGGGACTGGTTGTTTTGGTCGCGCCAAAGAATGGGTGCATCATGCGTTTTACCGTAAAGCAATATGCTTGAAAAGTTTGTTAAAATCTTTCTAATCATGACTTTCCTACCCTCTCGAAACAATCGTTTTAACCATTGCTTACACTGTACCTTCGAAAACAGTAACAAGTGGAATTTAATCCGTTGTATATAACCGACGTTTGACAATGCCACACGGAGCTGATGACCAGGAACGTCGTGTAACAATTCCTCTAATTACACTCCGTATGGAAGCTCTAGAAGACTGATGTTTTGATAATGATTCGGTGCACGAATGGTTAAAAGAATGGTTAAAGCCCGTGTTAAATGATAACTCACAAGAAGTTTAGCATTTCGACATTTGTAACTTGGTACGCGGATACGAGTATGAGACTGCATTCCCACCAAAATAAAAGATTCCAAGAAATCGATTCATGGCGGGGCATTTAAAAAGCCAAAGCTCTGTTTCCTATGGTGCCCCAATTCAACGTTGCCACACTGTCTCAAGCAGGGCTTTCAAAATTGGTCGCTTCAGGGTGCATCTGTTTCGGCCTTCGGGATTCTGGCCACACTTTTGTCGATTAGACACAGAACGCCGCTCAAATTTCCACTGTACAAAAGCTAGGCGTTCATCATGATTTCATTTCTGACGAACAGTGCTTTGTACTGCACAACACTTTTGCAGAGCCTGACATTCTGAGGTTTTCTGAAGCTCTTTTTCTGTTAAAATATTTGTCCAGCTGTGATGAAAGTGTAGCCAATGCTGACTACAAGGCTCCTTTCAAATAGTAAAATGGCATCTATGAATTGTGTGGGTCCAGGAGCCAGATAATAAACAAGGAATGTTTTATATATTTCCTTTGATAATGCACTGCAGTTCATGGTTGGATTGGTGCTTCGTGCTGCATTGTTGCTTTCCGGAATCCTACTGTAAGTTCTGAGGACAAGCCAGGTGTTTTTTAAATATTTTTTTAGAATGGAGGAGGGTCGTCTACCAGGATAACTTGGTGGTAACTACAACTGATGGGTTTTCCCACCTGACCCTATAGATGGAAAGGCTTTATCGCCGCCTGCGAAGGTTTTTCACACTTATACCCTCGTAAGCCATGCAAGACAGAAAATGCATGAAACAGTTTTCCGGTTTAACGTTCTCTAAAGCCAATTACTCCTCAATGCTCACAACGCATTAAAGGAGCCATGAAGAGAAAACACAAGTTTGGTTCATTCAAAAGATTGTCTCGTTAGAATCATACTGACACCACTTTTAACGTAAACTTCGCTCAAATAAGCTACATAATTAGGAAAAACGGGAATGGTCATGCGACCCACCAGCTCATTCCCCGCAACAGAACCTGTGATGTCACATGGGCTAAGCTCTGCGATTGGCGGAAGCTGGCAGAAGCAGACGCAAATTAGGTAGAGCTTACAAACTAGACGAACGAGCGATTTGCGCTTAAATTTAGGGCACATTCTTAACAAAGCAATAGGAATGATGGGACAAACAGTGGAAGTTACGTAAGCACATGTAAACATAGAAGTACTGATGCGTTCTGCTGTTCGTACTGCGCACAGCATGCTTTGGTTTAGCTGCACAGCACTATGGGGCTTGGGGTTGTCTCAGACGACACTGGCCGATTGACGCAAGCAACGGTGTCTTACGTGACCCCATTTGTCGAGCGAGCACTGTTTCAGGGAACGAATATTTTCTCCCAGAACAAAAACAAGCCAGGTTTAAATGCGGGCAAAAACAAACCAAACGCTTGCCACGGTATGATGGCGCCATCTAGGTTACAGAACGTAAAGAAACGCGGGAACAAACCAACACCGCTACAGGGTGGAGACAACCTTTGAACGGTCCCGTGCCGCCGCAATTGGGCCAACGGGCTCAACGCGTTATTCTTTTCGTTTCCCACGAGACCTAGCAACGCGAAATAGACAATATGATTCAAACTTCTTCAGTAAACCGCGTTGCGGCGATAATTTTAGCGCGGTTTTGACACAATGACTTGCTTCGGCGGCGAGCGAGCAACCGAACATGGCGGCGCCATCGTTACGTGTCTCTACCCTGTACGGCGGATGCGTGAATGAAGGTACTCTAGGCTGCAGAGCGGTCGGTTCCCGTGATGTCACTTGGGACCACGAAAACGCACGATTGAGCGGGAAAATCAAAATTTTAACCTAAATTGTTTAATTTCTCAGTGAATAAAGCACCGTTTGTATCCGGACAAGCGCTGGGGGCACTATAAAACACGAAATCTTTCGAATAAAACCAACTTGCATTTTCTCTTCATGGCTCCTTTAATGGAGCCAAAGTCCAGCTTTGGCACTGCAGATTGAAGTGTGGCGAGAACACATTCCGTCGCAGGATATAATCGTATGGAGTGCTTGACCAACAGGATTAGGCCATCAAGGATGGGGGTGCCCGCAAACCTGTTGTGAACAGGACAGGTTCGGCACTTTGGTTTAGAACGAAAACGGTTGCCGGTACTCTCTGCAGAATCCTTTCCGCTGCACGTGGGTACAAGAAAGGCCTCACCAAAATGTATCTCTCGAACTGAATCACCAAGTGCCTTTTTCACGTGCAGCAAATGCCCTATAGGGCTATATTCAGTGACATACTTTAAATGTCTGCGCGTGTATTTGTGCCCCCAACGTGTACGGCCATGCATGCGTGAAGGGACGCTCTCTACTCAAATTCCTCTCTCTTCCTCAATCAATCAATCAATGCATCCATCCATCATCCGTACTTCCGTCCATCCATCCATCCATCCATCCAGCCAGCCAGCCAGCCAGCCAGCTGTCCGTCCGTCCGTCCGTCCGTCCAGCCGTCCGCACGTCCGTCCGTCCATCCATCCATCCATCCATCCATCCATCCATCCATCCATCCATCCATCCATCCATCCATCTGTAGCACCAGCTCCAGCGACATCGCTGGATCGAGCGCCGCTCCTCGGGCAGCAGCCTGATCGACATGGTCACAGGCTGTGTGGCCACTTGGGCGCACGAGGACACGGGGGTCTCGCCGGTGCTCACAAAATAGAATCTGGTTTTGCCTTGCGACGAACGGTCGTCCTGCCTGAGGCTCCTTCCTCTCACCCGACATAGCGCCCTACACATCCATCCATCCATCCATCCATCCATCCATCCATCCATCCATCCATCCATCCATCCATCCATCCATCCATCCATCCATCCATCCATCCATCCATCCATCCATCCATCCATCCATCGTTTGTGTGGTTTCCTTTGCCCATCCCATGCTTAAGTCTTCTTTATTCTTCTTCACATGCTAACACTCCGGCGCATGCCCAGAAATATGCAGAGACTACAGCTGGTGTGAAGACGTCGAGGCCACTAACTTGTTTGGAACATTTTCAGAAGGAGCTGACATCAAAGCCAGAAAGCTTGATAAGCCTTACAGATATAGTCTTGTGAGCAGAGTTTGGAAGGGACGTGTAGCCACCAATAATTATGTGGGCCCAGTAGCAAATCTGTACCTAGTTGAAATGACCAAATGCCGGTCCTCCGTCACCTTGCATGATTTCCCGTAGGTTCTGGTTGCCGTGCCTAATTCATTTGAGCGGGTGAATGCCTGTTGTTGTAGTGCATGGTTTCTGGAAGTGCGCAAGCTTGGTTGTTGATTTCAATGCAGGGCGCGTAGATGAGCTGGAATAGCAGGGTGTTGACGACGTGTTTTAGGCTGCAGATCACTGTAGTGATATGTATGCGGAGGTGAAGGATGAAGACTATTGGGAGGTGATTGTTCATCGCACGGCATCATAAGTGGTTTGATGTTCCTTCGAGGTATGGGTACTTACAGTAGAGGTGTGCGATAATCTGCCTTCTGAACCTCGGTGAGCGCGCTCTACTCTTCCGTGAGCCCGCCGGTATTTATCGCCCCGGCACCACCGCACGAGGTATAGTCATCGCCTGCAACCGTGTCATTCGACAGTTAAGAGCCCTTCACTTTACCGTGACCCATTTGCGCTTCTCAAAGCAGCATAGAGGTGACTGTCGTATACAGAAAAAATAAAAAGCAATTTTCCTATAGAGCCATAGTGCAGGCGCATCGTGATGAACCAGAGAAGCCAGCATGGGTGATTCTGCATAGGTTCACGAGAGTACCGCCTTGCATCACGGAATTTCGCTCGTGAAATGTTCCAACTTGCGTTATTTTTCCGGGAGCTAAAACGGCTCCTGTGTGCTCAATCAGATGATACTCTTTTATGGAGCTCATTGATTTCCATTGAACAGTAGTGCACGTACTGGCGCTGTTCCGTAGGTGAACCAGAGCAAAAGAAGATGCGCAATTAGGTCAACCGACCATTCAATCACAGCGAAGAACAGATGAACCGTACGTTATGGAGATCAGTTTCGCTACATACTACCCCCTCGATGGTGCCCTACGTATAAGGAATTTGCCAGCCGTCGTGTCCCAGCATTCAACCGACATGTTGCCCTAGCTGCCTCTTCGCAAAATGCTCATTCGCTACTTTGGATCCAAACCAGAGAAGGAGAAATTTACGAGGAAACAACATTACTGTTGTGACTTCCTCGTCTTCACCACTTCTAGCAGACGACGCCGTTCATCATCATTTTCATCATGCTCTTCACGAGCTGCCGCATGCTCTCGTGGCTGCGTCGGCTTGCTCCACTTCTTCTTCCAGATTTCATTAAAGCCTCATCGGATCACGACGTGTCGCTCCGCTTTCTGAGTATTGCGCCGCAACTGGAGGACCCAGAGGTCCAACACATGGTGCCGAAACCCGGGACTTCTAGCCGACGCCAAGCACATCGACGCACGGAGCCGCGAATGCGGAGGAAACGACGCGGCGCCTGCGATCTTGGCGAGAGTTCCCAGCTGCGTGCGACCAAATGGAACAGCAACTTCGACGAAGCCTCCGACTACGGGCGCAACTGTATGGCCTTCTAGCGCAAGTGGAAGGCCACATCAGAGGAAATCAAGAGGCGACACCATCTGCAGTAGGTGTGATTCTCAAGCGAATCGGCGCATTCTACACACAGATTGAGACAGTGGATGGCGCCATTTTTGAGGAGATCCCAGACGACTTGCTAGAGAGTGAAACGTTAGACGCTGGAAAGTACCGCGACAAAATTGTCACCTTGGCGGCTAGTCTTCGTTTCAAGATGCAGGAATGCCGGTCCTCGGCGCCACGCCCGGCGACCGTTCATGCAATACCAACAGGCAAGAGCACATGCAAGCAAGCAGGCTCTATCATGCTTCGGCAGACTCCGGAAAACTGCGACCCACCGACAGCGCGACTGCCACCAGGCTCTATATGCGTGGACGATCCCCTCATTGGATTCGAGTTCCCTCCTGAAGAAGCAATGGAGATGCACCAGAATGAGATCTTCCGAGAAGCTTTAACTAGCACACGTATATTGGCTAGCAACGAAGCTGTTTTATTTGCCGCCTCGGAAGAAAGAATGGCTTCAGCGGAAAAATCCTTTTGCTCTCTTTCTGAAACCTCAAAAGAGCTACGACTTCAATGCAAAAAGCGGTCGGATATCTTTTCGCTCAAGTCCAAAATCATCCTGCACTCCAGCGAGGCGTCAAAGGATACAGGAAATCTTCGCGAGTGGACTTCTACAAAACTGACCGAGTCAAAAAGAGAATGCAAAAAGAAAGCACGTACCAGGAGACATCATGCCGTGCACAAAGTGAGGCGTCAAGGGAAAATTGACGCGCTGCATACACGGAACACAGCGGAAGTGACGACGCGAAGACTACCAGGGAGGAAAACACAAAGAAAAAGCAGCAAAATCACGCCCTCACAGAAGTTCCGACAAGTGCAAGAAAAGTTTTCGTCTACAGCAAATTTCTCTGCTTTAGAAAGCGTTCCTTCTCCTTTCCTCACAAATCGCCTCTGCCTAGCAAAACACCCTGGACAAATTGCAAGCAGCAGGTTAGGCGGTATAAACACCGATGGCGGAGAAAGCGCTCCGGAACGAGGAACGAAGAGGAACGAAGCTCGGAAATTTCCCCTGGAACGTCTCCCAAAAAATGCGGAATCATTGAAGGATAGAATGCTACTCGAAAAAACTCGTCCAAGACATCTGTAGACCTTGGCATGAACTGAATAGTTGAGATCGGCGGACGGGACAGAGTCTTGAGGTCCAACAATCTACGTTTTCCTTGCGGCACTCCACTCAAGCGCCCCGAACCCCGACTTTGCCGTTCCGAATCCACCTAGCGTCATCTGTCGGCGGGGGAGGCTGTTGTGACTTCCTCGTCTTCACCACTTCTAGCAGACGACGCCGATCATCATCATTTTCATCATGCTCTTCACGAGCTGCCGCATGCTCTCGTGGCTGCGTCGGCTCGCTCCACTTCTTCTTCCAGATTCCATTAAAGCCTCATCGGATCACGACGTGTCGCTCCGCTTTCTGAGTATCGCGCCGCAACTGGAGGACCCAGAGGTCCAACAATTACCGTACAGGCAATGCGTTTAGAAAACAAGGAAGGAGTTAAGAGAAACACTTCGAGAAGTTTGCTGCGGGGTTCGGGGATCTTGCTTTATTTCGCCATCGCACCACTGTCGCGTCATATATTTCTGACGCCACATTTACGCCCAAGGGCGAAGCAGCAACCATTTTTTTACGAGTCCTGCTGCCTCTGTAGCGTGGGTGGAGGCTTACGAGACACGGCCAGGTCATCGTTTCCGGCGTCTGCCTAGAAAAATAAATATCAAGGCAAAGCTCGAAACCGTGAAGGTCCAACGCCAGCGAAGCTGTATAGAAACACGAGAAATCCTCAACTACTATATGCTTCAGAGAGGAGAGTACAATGGGGTGATGTCGGTGCTGTACAGACAAAAGACGGAACCTTCGTCATTCCTTTACGTATCCTCCCACACCCAAATCTAACATCGGGAACTTTGTGCGACGCACTTTGCGAGGATGCAATGTGATCGACACATAGCGGCGTTGTCACACGGGCGAGAGACCAGTAAAAAACGAACACTTCTCACTCACCCCTCGTACCTATCATCTCTATCCGACCACAGGCGTGTAGTAGGCGTACGGACGAACCGCACTAACATGCATCGCAATGCTTTCATTCCTAAAACTACCAATGACTGTAACCTCCTTCTTGTTTCCGTTGTCGGTATACCTCATTTTGCTAGCTTCAAGATTGCTGTACGTGACTCCCTCATTCGACAATGTGCTTTCTTAAGTGCGCAGCACTTTGGCGCCGAGTACAATGGTTTGGCGACGGCGACGATGACGGCAAAGTCCGCGCAACAGTGTGAGCAAACGAGACACCGAAGGCAGAAAGAAAACGAAGGAGGAGCGTCTGGAGAAAGCATGAGAGGGAGGTTGGCATGCGCTGATATGGCGTCACCACCCAGCGCGTCGTAGCGACTCACCATGTCAGTCTGCCTTTCTCTCACACTTTCGCCATACGTTGACGCCGAGGAGTGCCCTCGCCGTGCACTTTCGCCAGGTGCTCCTGCTTCATTCGTGGATCATCCGAATCACGGGCCACTTGCGCGGGAGGTACAAACACGATTGCAGCAACGTACTCGCCGGCGGCGGTGCGCTGCGAGATAACGGCAGCGTAGCGCGTGCCGCCGTGCGTTCGCTGATCACGCAATCACGTCCTGAGGCACAGCAGCTGCTGTGACCGAGAAGACTGCAGTCCACGCGGCGCGCAAATTTCGCATTAGGAAGTATAGTATTCATCAGTTACATTTATGCACGTATGACAATTGTACCAACCCTTCTGTAAAGCTCCGGGCCTTGAAAGTATACTAAATAAGTAAATAATAATGCCTTTTGCATTACATATCATTGACAAAAATTGCCTCCATCTCCCCGCGAGGGAACCCTGGTGTGATGCGGCGCATCTGGAAGTTCAATTGCCATTTCCATTGGGTTGATTCCCAACATCGCATGAAACGTATTGGAGAACGCGTAGGATGCCTTCAATCACATACGGATGTTCTCATACACGGGACAATGGAGGCAATTTTACATTTTCATGCACATGCATACGCGAAATGAGAGAGTACACGTGTTTTAGCGGCTGTTGGTGGCTGTCTCCAAATCAGACAATGTGCAGTTTATCCAATGTTTACTCTGGAAGAGTTTGGGCAAGAAAAGGCCGGCATTCCCATCATTAGGCGGGAACCTCCAATAATTATTAGTCTATCCACGCAAAGTTTATGTTTCACTAGTGTGTATGAGCCAAGCGCTTTCTTGTCGTCCGTAACTTCAATGTGGATCTCTACATATTCGAAAATAAGTGCTTCACTCAATTTATGTTGGTAGAGTTGACATTAGAGGAGGGAGGTAGACATTCCTAGTATGCATATGCTCTGTCCGTTTTGCAAATGAGAGAAGGGCACCCTGCCGCACATCTTGGCAGGGTGCACAGAACTCAAGACCCCCCTCCTTCCCTTCCCCACAACACCCCCAGTCCCCAACCCCTTGAACGATGGGAGACCTTGTTGTCCAGCCCCGCCCTGCCGACTCAGCTCGCACTGACAGACAGGGGCCAGGATCTTCTGGGAACACATGGGTCCCGTAACTAGGGAACCACTCCGTCTGGTGCCAGCGTGCACCACTGATTGCTTTTTGGGCTCAGTAAAAATGGATTCCTCTTCTTCATACGTGGAAATTTAATTATTGGCCAATCCCAAACAACTGTACATTGCGTGACTGGGTATGAGCCAGAGGCTATTTCAAAGCGAAGCAGTAGTGTCCTCACTGAGCTTTCTCTGAAGATGGTGATGCATGATCGGTGGTGAAGTGAAAGAAAAAAAATTAAATCCGTTTCACTCAACATGAAACCTGTCGAAAGTGCCTGTTAAGTTCGGGCTCCTCATTTAATCATTGAAAGCCGCCGGTGGCTCATTTATCGGCGTCGCCTCCACTGGTGGCTGTCACGCGGCGTTCCTTTCATGCAACCGCGGGGACGCGAAGTTGGGGGCCGCCGAGTGAATGTTTTGAGCCCTTCCTTTTGTGTGGCAAAAGACGGGGGTGCTTAGCCCGAGTATCTCTGTTGGTATGCGGTCGGTCGGTTTTTGAGAATTTGCGAAGCCGGCGTCGGCACTGTTCGTTGATAGGTCGTTCGCCTCGAAGATGGTCGCCTGGGCTTGGAGCGTTTCTCCCCGTAGGGCAGACGGCGGGCAGCGGCGCCCCTTAGTCTGGGAGGAGATTAGCAACGACTCCTTTGTCCAGGCGCGCGCGCAGACGGGGCGCCTAGGCGAGGACGCGGGAAGATGTTAGCCGCGTGAACACCGCTCTAAGGCTTCGGCCTGGCTTTTGAGAAGATGCCCCCCCGTTCAACGAAATGGTGTGTCCACTCCGCGTACTATGAGTGCATGAGAGAGAGTGTTGGGTCACGTGACCGCAGGTGGGGATATGTGTGGGATTGGCTGGTTCCTGTGGCCAATCAATGGTTTGTATTAATTGTTTGGAAAGGCTTTTCGCTCTTTCTTGAACGCCCCCTTTTTGGAGGTGGGGTTTTTGGCATCAAAACAGGAGTGTTGGGTTTGGTCCAGGGTCGGTCGAGAGGGATCTAGCAGTATAGATCTCGGCCGAACAGGCTGCTGCTTGCAGAGAGACAATGTAACCGTCATTCTGACCTGATGTAAACTTGGAGTAATGCAAATAGTGTAAATAAACCTAATTTCCAGCAAGGAAGGCAGTCCTCATCCCTCACCCGCTTCAAGAATCGGTCGTGGTCATCGGAGCGAGTCGAGATCGTCCTCTCGGCTCGCGCAGCAAAGAACATCAATATTTCGTCTGCCTCGTTCACCAAGAAGATGGAGAGGTGAAATCTGACTGTGCATAGCAGTGATTCGCCTTAATAGGCTGTGGCGCCGTTATCCGCTAACTGCTACCACACAATGCAATTCAAATTTCCTGCTTTCGCAGTGCTCGCAGGCCCCCTGCCTGAAACTGCGTCAGCGGGAGTTTTGTTCTTTTTGTGCTCGCTTTTCCTCCCTGACGTACTGGAATTGCACTGTCGCTTTTTTCCCCTAATATCGTAAAAACCAACCTAACGAGCGTCCGTAGCTGGCGGGTATTCGTATATTTTGCCTCAAATGTACCTGCAGTTTTCTTTGCGCTGAACCACGCGGAAATGTATCCCAAGCGCCAGCGTTCACAAGGTTCGAACGCTTATGACTATATAAACCGCTTGTACTTCGAAGCATCTGTGGGACGCGGCGATGACAGAGCACCGTGTGGCTCTACTGGAGTCCAGCGAGCGAGCTACGGCGACAAGGCGAGCCCTGTGCTCTGCACTTAAAAACGCTTCCCTTGGCCGGAATCAAACTTGGGTCCCTCTCGTTACGAAGCCGGCTTCTATTCAATTGCACCATATCGACATGGTCGAAGCGAACGCCAAGCAGCAGGTACCGCCAAGGAGCAGCTACCGATTCGCGCCGTACACCCCAAAGCGAAATGTTAGGCCTACGGAGTGCGCACCCGAAAGTTGCTGTGGGTATTCTAGAAAAGTCGTGCGTGCCTCGAGATTACACATACTCGGAGTGTGGGATTGACCAACCCAACAATCCATCACGAGAAAGCTTCGCGTTCAACCATCGACGTAGTTAGACGGCGTGGTGCAAGATTTTTATAGCGAAGCTTTTTACGTCTACCCCACAAGGATTCGGTCATGACCGTTGGTGTCAACACAAAACTCCCGCTAACAAATAATAGAAGGTACTGGCACCGCCAGGTATAGAATCTTGAACGAATAGAGCAACGAAGCGAGAGCCCGTTCTCTCACCGATTGCGCTACCAGCCCACGCGGAGACGGGGGATAGACGGCGCACTCACCGAGCATATCTGCGTGTTTACTCCCTTCGTTATCGCTGAATGCCACGTGATCACGCGACTTCTCACGCCGCTTTGGCTCCTCCCACGGCACGTGTATCGGCCGTGTGCTCGCCTTGCGCATGCGCTAGGAGTTATAAAAATTAAAGGAAGCCCACACCAACGCATGGCATCTCACATCTCCTCCGTCTCTGCCGCCGACCTCGTCGCCTCCATCGGTGGCGGCAGAGACGGAGGAGAAGTGAGATCGTCTAACACCGGGTTTCAGCTTGCATTAAATTTATAAAAATAGTTTCCACTCGTGTGCTTCACCCATACAATTCAACCAACCACCGTTCATAATTTAACCTTAGCAAATAATATATCTTCGAGGTAATAAAGGGTGTGCTTAAGTAGTTTTAATTGTCTGTGCTTGCACTCTTTTTAGAGCCACGTGTGGGAATTCAAGTGACGTCGCATGGGTAATCGTTGTTGATGTCGTTTACAGCTTTGCTTTTCAACCACCTTCGCAGGGGTAGATTGGCGCGCATCTTTTGTTGACGGGTGGTTGCGAGAAAACTGTGCCGTCCTCGAGAGCTTCACTTTAAAAGAATTCACCCTGCAGGTCACCAGAGGTGGGCCTCTGATTGTCGCCTATCACCGGCAGCAGAAAGCAGAGTGAATCCGACCCTTAAAAGACAAAGTAAACTGATGTGTGTTCAACAGCCGCCCGGTATAACACCACGGACACATGCATAAACACGTCCAGGGGGCAACGTCTAAAAAATTATACGAACTGAAAGTAAAATGGATAACACTACTATCGTAGGCAGCTTGTACTTTAATACATATTGAGACTGGTAAGGAAAAGGGGAACACCACTAATATGGGTAGATAATCTGCAAACTGACGAATGCAAAAACTGGGAACTGCATCCGAAAGGTGCCTTTTTTCAAATTTTGTTAAAGGTTCGTGATCTCACACATGCTTCATCACACCTGACGCGATAATCGGAGCCCCAGAGTGCGTGACTAAAAAAATGACCGTTTAAGAAGCCTTCAAAGCTTGTTAGAGGTGTCAGAAAAGTACATCATCATCATAATAATCATCATCATCCCCAACATCATCATAATCGTCGTCATCGTCGTCGTCAAAATATTTTCTCATCACAATGTTTCTAATCCCGATTTCCCAGCCCTGGGACACCCCAGTGAACCAAATCTGCCATTTTCGGAAAGCGGACTCATTTTAAAACAGTAACCCTACCTGCAAATAAAAAAAAAAATGTCGAATGTGTTGTAAAGCGCTGTGAAAATGCGCCGAAAGGAAATAACACCAAACCGATTCTCAAGTTAATTTGAAAAAAAATGAAGTGAAAACAAAACGCTTGCTATTAAGGCGTGCAGTAACATTAGGTAAGCGAATAAAAATTTTTCTACCACTTCTACAGCGGCATTTCGGAAGAAGCATAGCCGGTTGAGAGGTGATTACGGTGCAGAATACGAGTGCCCACACGGTGCAATGGAGCACTTAGTTGTGGCCATCGCACTGGTGAGCTCCCATTTGCCTAAGACGACTTGCGCCCAGGGCTTGTCGGAGAATAAATGTTAATGGTGCGATGCAAGGTTCAGGAGTTCAGGCGCGTTTTGTAGGCCATTACACAAGGGAGATTGTGTGTCATGGCGACAACAGTGTAGAACTATCCCTTATGGAACCAAAAAAATGAGTTCGAGAAACATTCCACGGGGTTGTAGTTAACCCCACTGGATAAACCCCGTCACCCTTGCGGTGTTCCGTGCTGTGCTTATCTTCACACCTAAGCCAGTGTGCCAAGTGCTGCTGCTTTGAAGTTTTCGATGACCTGAACCACCGCAAAAATACGCGTGTTGTTTGACTCAAGCAAAACCTTTCGAAAAAAATTAAGGACGCTCACACTAATGCGTACGACTTGAATCCAGCGAAGCTGTCGCAACCGTAGCGTTTTAAGTGCGAATGCACTTCTTAAAGGGACCCTGCAACACTTGCCATCGACTACTAGTACTGTATTTTGGGATAAAGTCTATTGTCCCAGAAATCTCCTCCCGCAAGAATTATGAAAATCCGTTCACAATTAACGAAACTACGGGCGATGAGAAATCGCGCATAATCATTCCCTCTCAACTCGAGCGCGGACAAGGCGACGAAAGCTGCGCGCTCTCTCCCGGAGAGGGAGGCGGCTCGCGGCGTTCTCTTCGGCGGCCTTCGATATATCACATGCCGGGTAGTTTTCTCCTTTTCTCCGCACGCAGAGGGGCCTATTTCCGGTCTGGTGCCACAAAAAAGCAGGCATGGGTGCCTGCTCGCAAGTGCGCGCTCGGGCTGGTAGGGCGTTTTTGAAGCAATAAACGTTTGTAGTCGAGTGGTCCCGTTGAAAGGGAAGTATTGAGCTCATCACTCAAACTCCGCGCGCACTCAAAACACAAAATAAACGGCAAAACTGTGCCTACAGGTTCAGGCATAGAAGAGGTTCGTACACAGCGATGACGACGACGGAAATGGGAGAATCTAGCCGCGAAGTTGACCAGTGACAGCCGATCGGGCAGCCATGGCCTATGTGACGTCCCTTAGGCCATGCATAATGAGGACAACTGAAGAGAGAGCGGTTTGTTTTTCCGCGTCTTTCCCATCGATTTGCGCGCTCACCGCTTCACGTGCACGTCTAATATTTGGCTCAGGTATTCCTGGCAGTGTAATCTAAACGTCGCGCAGGTTTACTTGTACTGCTCAAAGAGTGTTGCAGGGTCCCTTTAAGGGAGCCTGAAGCGTCCGCCGCCGTCCGCATCCCGCCGCCGTCCGCATAGCAAGAGCTGCGGGTGCGCGCGCTCCTCGTCTTCCTTGGCAACGGGGGGAGATGGGCGCGCGCTGCCTGGCCGCTGACATGGCACATACCCACGTGGGGGATTGGCCAGGAATCTCCTCGTCTTCTTTGGCAACGGGGGGAGATGGACGCACGCTGCCTGGCCGCTGACATGGCACATACCCACGTGGGGGATTGGCCAGGAATCTCCTCGTCTTCTTTGGCAACGGGGGGAGATGGGCGCGCGCTGCCTGGCCGCTGGCATGGCACATACCCACGTGTGGGATTGGCCAGGAATCGGGCGTGAGAAGGGCTAATGCACCCGCTTAAAGGAGTACTGACACGAAATTTCAAAGCTGAGATCCGCTCTAGCAATCAAGTACAACGACAACACAAATAGGTGTCTGTGAATAAATGCATCTTTCTTTCTTTGTAGTTGTGTGTGTGTGTGTGATCTCTCTTTCGCGAACATTACCGAACCGCGCAAATTCAACTCATGCATTCGCACTTTCACATTCTTCCCCTCGGGGAAATGCGGGGAATTTTTTTCCTTGTTTTCGCCTCACGGCGTTGTTGAAGCATCGCCGCTACACGAGAAACCACAGCTGGATGTTCGTCTTCCTCTATCGAACAAGATTTTGCGGCGCACGTGAACGCATGGCCTTCCTTCGGGGCTCTCACTTATTGCTGCGGCCTCCTCGCCTTCCTCCGCCACGTCCCGAGCATGGGTCCCTCGCGCGCCTCCTTTCCCTACTAGCCTAACTCTCCCCTGCCGCCTATCTCTTCTCGTTATCACGCCGTTGCTCCGTGACGGGCGCTTGCGGGAGGGGGTGTGGTTTGACCTCTAGCCCTCAAGGGCAAAACTGGTCACCCCGCAAAGACTGCCCGCGTTAGCGTAGTGTAGCTTGCGCTACAAAAGTTGTTGGTAAGCGTGTTCGGAATGTGGTTGGCGTCCGGTAGGACGCTAACGCATGCTCCGCTGGCGTTCTCATCGTGCCAATTTCAACTTTCGCTAAATTTCAGTCTGAAAATGGAGTCAGTTTAGTGTCTCTACCCTCACAATGAGGGCTAAAACCACAGACTTTCTCGCCCTCTTTTTGGATTTTCACCCTCTTTTTGGGAACATGATCCAGCTATAGCTCTCGATTTCTTGTAAAAACACTGCGCTGAATTGAAATTACGAAGACGAAAGACAACGGAACAAACGATGCAGACTTAAGTCTGCATCGTGTGTTCCGTTGTCCTTCGTCTTCGTAATTTCAATTTAGCGTAGTGTTTTTGCGAGAAATAATGTACCAAATAGTCTAGAAGCAAGCTCTCTTTTAAAGCTTTTGAGTTTACACACCAGGTGTGAAAAGTTGGCGACATATTTGTTTCGACTAGGGTCTGGTCTCCGCCTCGCTCATGGAACATAACAGTTTTTCGGATTAAGGGTCCCTTATATGTTTTTTGCTTAAAGAAGCGCCGTTGATTCGTTCTACCATGAGCGAGGTGGATTGGATTACTAAACTAAAAGTGAAAGTTAGTAGTGCATATAGACTGCTTTGGGAATGGCTCATTTGTAACAATTTTATCTCTTGTGCGAGTTACCACATAGTTACATCTTTACTGTGTGATATGGAGATTGATTTCCACTATTTCTTGGCGATGGATTGTATGTCTAGCACAGTGAATCATCGGGAGAAAAATCTAATATTGGTGGCGTTCCGGCTGCCGTTGGGCCCAATTAAGGTAAATGCATTGAAACAGTTTTGAAAAGCCTTACTTATGCATTTACGTAAAACTTGAAACCTTCACTACACATGTCCCATGCAACACAATATTTAATTATGTCGAAAAACACTGCCTACGGTAGGAAAAGATATACATCGTTATCCAGGCAAGTAAATGCTTTCCACAGGAGGTTAACTTCGCGATGAAAGCTTCGCCATATAATCCTCATATGCGAACCACTCGGAATGTACAATCTCAGGGAGGTGAATAGGGAAGAGGATGACTTGTGCAAACTTGAGCCATTCCATTGCAGTCTGCCTCAGTGAATCCGCCAAGTTTGCGAAAAAACCGTGATGTATTTATTATTCCCGCAAAGAGTCATGCGGTCAGCGTATATATTTGCCAGTTCAGCTCTTAATGAACCAGCCTGGAAACGGCGCGGTCTCCTGAACAAGTCTTCCTGGATCCCATAGAGATAACCTTAATTTCCTGCGTTGCTGCAATCGGTAGACCGCGCTGGCCAGGAGGCGGGAAATGCATAGAGCAGGAAAGCAGATATCGACTCGCCGGCCTTTGTCGCACAGCGTCACTCACTCCGGCCACTTTAATACCCGCCGACATGTGTAGATGTTGTCCCACGGGGGTGTCTAGTCGCTGCGAGGTTAGTTCGTGTTCCCGCATGATGTAGGGCTAGATTCGCTTAGATCTCGGTTTACTTTGTCTGGACGTGTGAGCCAGCAGTCCACAACGGCCAAGCTTTCCGCTCCTTTCTTTGCATTGCGTGTGTCGCAAAAAAGTGTCCCCCGGTGTGTCAGACTCAGACTAACCAAAAAGAAAAAAGGTGGTGGAAGGAGGCAAACTGTAAAGTTATGCTAACAAAGTAAACAAAACATACTGAAACCCGACAAAGCGAATGCACACTGCGAAACGTCCGAACTGCAAACACAGCCTTGAAGGTTCTTCGCCTCAATGTGTGGCGGAAAGGTTCTTGACCCTGGTGGATTACGAAATGTAGACAGATGCATTTTAATTTGGGTTGTTTGCCAAAACCCCGTCGTCGACGCTTTCAACACTGATACGGCACCTTATTGTAGACCGGGCCTTGCTGCTCTGAAGCGGGTTTAGAGATGCGCAAAGATATTGTCCAGTAAGTCTGCGGTTCCCATTCGCCAGGGTAGCGGTTCTCAGCCATGACTGCCTCGGGAAACCATTTTGGACCTACGGAAGTTTTGGGCGACCCCTCGATGCAGGACATGATGATCGGTGTCATAATGTCAAACAATCCGCACTTGCAGCAAACGTCACCCACACACTTATTCAATGCATGCCTTTTTTGCTGGACGTCAAGGACAATGCGCGTCATAATGTTAAACAATTTTCTCTTGAATCTAAAAGTGTTCTAAACACCTATATGCTGCCTTTTCTGTGTCTGTTCTTTTCTTTTCTCATAGATGGCGTGTTGTGCAAAAAGCAGGTGTTAAAATATGTGCTACGCGGAGAAACTAACCGCACATGTAATGCGGTGAACCCATGTTTTGTTTTTTAATGGCAAGCACGTGCTGGCAAACATCGAGAAAATAATGGCAGGGGTACGTTTTGAGGGAGGCTTCGCGTGCCTCTCAAATGCTCTCACGGACTCCCTCCGGTCCGCGGACCCCAATTTGAGAACCACTGTCTCTGTGGAACGTCCGTCCATACGGTGCTCGGATTCTTCGTGGAGAGAATCGCGACCACGTGTATTTGCATTCGGCTCATTTTCTTCCAATCCTATGGCTTCAATGTTTACCGATGCGATAGCTTTCCTTCTACAATTTTGCTGCGTTTCTTAGCATAGGGAGTGTCTAACCATAATCCCCAGTCCCGCAAGCGTTTGTGACGAGCAGTCACGAACGCTTGCGTGCAGCATTCGTTGGACGTGACAATGGGGATAGACTGATTTGTCAAACTACGCAAATACTGACTTGCTGAAATATTTGCGTCCCAGTGAGGGCGAAACTGAGGCTTCTTTTGGGAAATCTGTACTCACTGGTTAGGCTTTCGGTGCTCCGGATAGTGTCTAGTAGAACTATTTGTGGGATACTGCATCTAGCAGCTGTTGGTGTTAGAGTTTGCCACCCCTTCAAGCTGCAGTGTGGTGCCCCCGTGCTCTTTTCGTGTTGTGATTTTTATGTATTTTCGTATTTTATTAATGGACTAATTGCTTTTTCTGAAATCAATAATTTGGGCGCTTGCCCCTGTTCATTTATATCTATTTGGCTGCAAACCTGCCATAGCTTTGCTTGTGCGGGTGTTCTTCCTCACCTTTTTTCTTGTTTTCTTTTCGGAAGCAGGGGGGGGGGGGTGGGGGGGGGGGGGGGGGGGGGGGGGGGGGGGGGGGCACGGAAAGCAATTGGAACTGGAGAACACACAAGGGGTAGGGAATCCGCTGGACCCTCCAAGAAAATAAACGATGGCTGAAACGCGGAGCTGTCTGGCGTGCGAAAATCAAATAGCGAAGTACAAGCGCCAAAGCCGCTGCAATCCAAGTGAAAGCATAAACTATCAATGTACAAACCGCTTCAGAGTCAAAGTCCCACCGTAAACGGTACAAGTGCAAACTGCCCTCGAGTCAAAGTCCAAACAGCAAACGAATCCCTCACGAGAAAGCATAGCGCCCCCCCCCCCCCTCCGATATGGGAGGGGGGGGGGGGTGCTATGCTCTCTCGTGAGGGTCTAACGACGGTCTGACGACAAATATTCGTCGTCAGACCGTCGTTGTCGTCCAAAATCCAAAGCGAACTCCCGCGCAACAAACCCAAAGGAAATGTTAAGCGATCCTAATGCAATGATGGCGCGATGGAATACACGTTGGCTTCGTAACGCAAGTGACCCAGGTTCGCTTTTGGACCACGGGGAGAGTTTTTTTTTTTTTATTTTCTTGTTTCATTATTATCACCATCATAATCATCATCATAATGTGACCGCCTACTGCGTAAAGCCGGCTTTTCCGCAGCGCGTTTTGATTATGACGCCACCATCAGTGAGACCGGGAACTCGGTCTCACTGAAAAATTGGTTTCTTGTAGAAAATTGGCCTCTTGAGATTGGTAACTTGGTCTCTTGTAGAAAAATGGCTACAAGATAGCTTAATTGCGATTCTAAACCAGCAGCATAACTGAATGACGGAATCTCACCCAAAGTACCGGGGTGACGAAGGTGTTGCGCAGCTGTGATAATAAATGCTAGTGAGATTCCCGACCGCTGGGGCTGTGTTTCTGAGACGGAGAATGACACAAATGTGATCGCATAAGGCGTCACTCTGCGACAGAGCGGTAACAAGACGAAGATAACACCAAATTAATAAGTCATGCTGAGTTTGACGCAGTCGTTAAGGAGAACGAGGAAAAATTCACTTGGGCCTGCTTAGACACTGTAAACACACCCCACCGTTTATGTGAACGTCTGAATGTGAATTTTGGGATGTGGGTTTCGAAACTATCACGAACGCCAAATGCGGAAGTTCGATCTGATTTATAAGTTCAAGTCAGCGTACCTTAGTAAAAGTGAAAGTTATGGGAACCTGACGTGCTGGTCGCAAATTCCAATTTTGGTTTTTTAGGCGTTGTCTTTCCCATACTTGTAATCTTGCCTCGTAGCAGAGGCACTTATCACTTTGGTGAGAAGGCTGCGCTGGCATTGCCCCTTTCACACTTTTCAACCAGTACGGGCCCTGTGTACGGCAGTATGTGTTTGTGTGTCTTCTCTTTCCTTTATGACTTCTTTGGCTGACTGTTAATTGTAAGCCGCCTCTATTGCTGTAATGAAATTTTGCACATGTTCTTTTGCGTGCTTTCTTTTCTAGTATTATTTTCGCCTTAAACTGGTAATTTCAGAACTATGAAATGTTCTCAGGCGAGTGCCCTTGACATGTGTTAAACAATTGCGTTCACCTCTAGCTTTTGCGTACATATTTTTTTATTCTCGCCATAATTATGCATGCATATACATGCACTTCATTCTGCTGCTACGTCTCTTCCACTTCGCAGATTTACAAATCAACTCGTACCCCCCCCCCCCCAATCACAACCCCGATGCATATAGAACCCTTACCCCCAGCACTTTCCTCTCGCATGCCTAATAACTATTTACTGGCGGGTTTTACTACTTGCGACTAAGGTTCATTTGTGAATTTTTGACCGAGTAAGGTGTAGCCGCATTGCTACCTTTTTTAACAGCGAAACTGTTTGAATCGAGGTTTGAAACTGTTTGAAACTGTTTGAACACGCTTGAATCTAGGCGCCCTACTTCAACGTTTATAAAACCACGTTGCCCTAGTCCACGTGAGTTCCAAGCAGAACATGGAACACATCTACTGGAACCTTTCGTCACTGTTACCGCTTCATTTCTTAAAATGCCACCAGAAGCGACAGTGGCGCAGGCGACAGTAGGTGACGAAGGGATTTTTTTCCGGCAGTGTATTTAATATTTCATGTCCCAAAAATCAAGTATCTATGAATTTTTTTTATAACGGTACACTGTAAATATACATTATGTATTAATTTGATGTCTTTAATTTGCGTAACGTCTGGTTGTTTTTCAACAAGACAACAACAATGTTGACACGTATGAACATTTAAACTGTACTTATACGTTTAGATTTGTATGTGAGTATATAAAACTATTGAGCATGTTTTGCTTCACTTTAGCCAGATGACTGAATCGAGTCACAGACAGACAGGCAGACAAACAGACATACAGACAGACCAAAATTTAGGGGTTTTAACAGCCCAAGAAAGACTATCGTCTTTAAAATATGAGCCAAAGCTCAAAAACAGCAGGTTTTGTTCCCGTACAAGTGAAATTGTCGCGCGGCTTTATACAGCAACAAAGGTACAAAATGTATCTTTCTAAATATACCACTAGTCAGCCGGTATTTTATCTCCAATATCCATATTCTTTCATTTTGCGTATTCTGATTGATATTTTAGTGTTCTTATTTCATTTGTCTATGACTGTAGATCCGGCAAACGATCTTCGTTGAAGGGTCTTACATACAGCGTACAAGCAGCTTGTACGGAGCTCACGTGAGTGAAGCTTGTATGACGAACTTTTGGCAAACTTCTGAATGAACTTTTCGCCTGATGTATTCGCTATGAAACTCACACTGATGAACGCTTCACAACATTTTTTTACATAGCGGAATTGTGGAAGCATCACCATTGTACTAATAAAAGCAACTGGAAAACAGTGATCTCAAGGCAAGAGTGATTTTCATTGTGGGAAGCACGAAAAAACCTGGCCATCTTCACTAACGTGAAAACTGGAGAGGGGCGAAGCATGCAGTGTATAAGTGTATTCAAAGATTGTAAGTCTATCTCTTCCCACTCGGCACGCGCTGAATTGAGCGCCGGAGAAGCGCCGGTGGGAGGAGCAATCGCGAGCTTGCTGAGGCGGTGGCGCCCTCTCTTGCGCTCAACCGGATTTAAGCAATTGAATGAGAGACAGATTGGCCGTAAGTTGTCTAGGTGTCCCACGCCGCGGCATGCTACAAAGGGCGCTTTACGGGAGGAAACCTGGCACTTGAAACCAATTTCGAGGTGGAATTTAGGAAATGTCTCTTATTAATGCCATTAAACCATAAATATTCCTTTATTCTAAATTATTTTAAATCACTTTAGTTTAAAGAATAACCGTTTTTATCCAATATACACTTGTTTTGTGACCAGCGTTTGACAATTTGATTCACAGTGACGACTTGAGACGACGAGAGGAGACGCCGACGGGAAGAGCCCCTAAGGTGCTCTGCCCCTAAAACCTTATTCTTTAGGAGCAGCAACGCCCTTCGAGAATACTTTTTTTTTTCAGCAAACGAATAGCGACCATGACGGTATGTACTCGTGCACAGATTCCTTCCCCTTCTCGCAACCAACAACATACCGTACACCATAAAATCTCTTTTTTACAGTCTATGAAAAAATCTTGGTTGCACAAAAATTGTAGTGCTTTCTGCTACTTTGCACTATTATGCCTGAGTCGCGGATTGATGTTGCTCGTAGCTTACGCGCTGGCGTACTCATGCTCATCTCATGTTGATGACCCGCCTGAATGGCCCTGTTCCGTATTTAGAGTGCTGCTTCACAGAGCGTCGCAGGCACTGAGCCTGCGTTTCTCCTCTTGCTCTTATCCCCCATTCATCATGCCTGCTCACTTTATTTTCCATTTTCCATGCTCACCAGAAGACATTCCTTGATGCGGAAGAATCGTTTTTGAGCAACCAACTCTCATTTTCCTGCGTCCTTCGTTGTCGGTCATTTTTCTCTCGGTGCTCTTCCCTACGACATTCATTTTTTTTTCAAGCTTCATAAACCCAACTTTCTCCCTGGATAAAAACAGATAAGCTCTGGTTCAATAAAATCGTATAGTAGCAAAAAGAATAGCGTCGTACGTAGCTACACAATTTCTACGTTCCGAGTGACACAGTGGGTTTTCCAGCTGTAAGTGTACTTTGCGCGCACCGGCTTTACTTCCCGTCCAGGTAGACCCTAGGGCCTTGGAAGTGCCCATGATTTGGCTGCAGCCCCATGACCATCCACGTTTCATTCCTTCGCACACTTGCTATGGCCAGGAGGATATGCTAGCCGACGAGCCACCGCCCCTTCGCCGTTATTTTCTTGTTTTATTTTTTCACTACACGCACTGTTCATGGCCACCACGTGTCGAGCATTGTTCGTAGCACTTATGGCTCAGAAGGTGGTTCACTTATGACGGAAAAAATTGTTACCTTTTCTCAGATTCGTTTATACTCAGTGGGATGACTTACTGCTTTTCCGGCTCCTCCGCGCGCATGTCCCTCTGTGCGTGCGTGCGTGATTGAAGTGGTTTACAGAATGCGTACATTCAGCACACGCAGTTTACTGGCCGGCCAAAGAGATTATGATGGTCACTCTTTTTACATGACCACAAGTGAGAGAGCATGGTACAGCGCCTTATTCTCTGAAAGATTGGAATGAAAATCTGTCGCCTTGATGGGGATACGGCGAAGACCTCTCATATCTGCGCTATGGAGAGAATTCTTATATTGCACACAGCACACTCTTGTATAAAGGTTTGAAAACGCTCGGGCTCATCGACAGATACGAGGTAAAATTAAAGCTACGTAATTCAGGGAAGCAGAATAGTGCACAGCGCATTCTGATCTAAAAGTTTAAATTACGTTAGTCCACCCGGTCAAAAGATGAGCACTAATATGTGAGCTTTCATTATGGGAGGAATGCTGAAATATAACGGGTTGTCACCTAAGAAGTCTGACTTACATTCGGCTATGTCGAAGGAGATTCTGCGCATTTTTTTAAAGCTATATGTGGACGAGGGAAGGCGGATAGAGCACGGCGCATTGCCTTCTAAAGAGTTCAAATTACATTGGGCTGCCACGACAGAGAAGCTTCACGGTTTTTTTTACTACGTTACTGTGGGAATTCCTGTTGCGCATGGCGTAGTAGTCTGTGAAAAGTTCAAGTTACGTCGGGTCGACTGGTCAGGGCAGCTAAACTAATGTCGCTTTTTTCTGCGTCCTTTTTTCCCGCAGTCATGTACACAATTGACAACGGAAGCCGGAACCAACATGGAAAGACTGGCATCAAGAAAGATAAAGTGTTGAGCTTGAACTCTCGCGATGAAGCTGTACGGTTCACTTATTTTACTTCCGCATTGAGATTGCTGCTGTCTTGAATGCTTCCTGATTCGTTCTACCTACACGCACGACCATCATTGTGACATATATCAGAGTTTTTTCTCTTCTTCTTTTTCTTTCTACCACGTCTCCTTCGGCTTTCTTTTGCTCTCTAAAGCTTATAGATAGAGAAGAAGGAAACAGAGTGGACGATGCTACGCTCGTACAAAGGCACCAGTAACCCAGTCTGCGATCTCCGACGCGGGAAGCTCCAATTTCGAGCTTAATCGGCTTATCAGGCGCCTCCTTTTCGGCGCGTTGAGCCGCCCTAGGCTCCGGTCGTTCAAGCTGAAGTCAAAAGAACCGACCCCACCAGCCTAGCTTTTTCCTTATTTTATCTCACCCAGCTTTCTACTTTCACGTCTTCTGTATTACGTCGCGCTGCCTTTGTCTGAATTTCTTTACGTTCTTTTCCGATGAAAGCTACCGATGCGATTAGGTAACTAGATAGCAAGGCAGGCAACTTGTTATTTTCCCTCTCGTACAGAATACCATTGTTGAGAATGTGAAAGCTCACGTAAAAGTCGCCTTATTTTAGCCAAGTTCGCCGTAACTGTTTCTTTGCTCGAACGCAGCGCTACTCTGGCGACAAGTTTCACATTATTACAGCAGACATGGTAGCTCCTGGAAGCGGGCGCCCTTGGGTGCTCTACGCAGTTCCGAAGCTTATCGCGCGGACAGTGAATGCTATGCCAGGTCCGGTTCGTTTTAAATCTCGCTGGCATCAATCGCTATGTAATTTAAAGCAACATAGAGAGAGCAAATATCTGGCTAACTAAAGCAAACACAAAAGAAGCTATATGAATCGGGGTATGCACTTCTGAAAAGGCATTATGTGCAGCCTTGTACCTCACTTATGAATCTGAAGGGTGCAACTTCTTGTGGGTTTAGTTGGCACAGAGTCATCAGAGCCTCCTTTTTAACGATGTAAATAATACGATAAGAGGCTAGAGATGCAAGCGGAGTAAAGGAGGGGGGTGTAAAGAGGAGGTTGTCTTGACGTTGTGTTTTGAGGTACGCTGGGTCATACATACCTCCGCAAAGTTGCCGCGGCTCACTCAAACTAACTCACAAATTTATTTTGGAATCACCACTCACTCAAAGTCAGACTCACTCCTGAGCAGCACATCTTCCTTTACTTAAACTCAAACTCAAAGTGAGCCCAAAACTCAGAACTCACTCGGGCTCAAAACTCAAAATGAACTCAGAACTCCAATGTACTCAAAAGTCAAAATTAACTCACAACTCAAAAGGGACTCAAAACTCAAAACGACTCAAAAACTCAAAGTCAAAATTGAACTCTCTCGGACTCAAAACTCACTCGGACTCAAAACTCAAAATGGACTAAACTCAAAATGGACTCAAAACTCAAAATGCAGTCGCAACTCAAATTGAACTAAAGGTCAAAATGGACTGAAAACTCAGGACACAAATTTTATACTCAAAACTCAAAATGGACTCAAAACAAAAAATGAGCTCAGTACACAAAATGGACTCAAAGCTAACATCACACAAACCTCATAATGGACTCAGAAGTCAAACGGGACACAAGCTAAAAATGGACTCAAAACTGAAAATTTACTCACAACTCAAAAGGGACTCAAAACTCAAAATATCTGAGAACTCAAAATGGAGTGAAAAGTCAAAATGAATTCTGAACTCAAACTGACTCAGAATTCACTTGCGCTCAGAATTTACTCGGGCTCAGATGGACTCAGAATTCATTACCATTCAAAGTTTTAAAATTCACACGTGTTAAAAAAATTGGCTCCAATCCACGCTGTGAAGGTTGTTGGAAAGCAAAGCTTTAAACAACACCTACAACCATTGCCCATGCGACGCAACTTGAAATATATTCACACACGTGGCTCTACAAAGAGTGAAACCAGAGATTCTGCTAGCCGTTACCTGGAGTTCACGGGGGTGGCGTTCGAACGCAGCAGCAGCCAGACAGTTTCGGGTCCCTTTCCCTCCCTCAACCTCCGCCCCCCCCCCCCTCAAAACCTATTAGCTTAGCTTCGCGTCGGCCACGGCCGGGCTACAGCGGCGGCGTTCGCCGCTGTATCCCGGCCGTTAGTCGGGGGCAAGAAAACGGAGCTGGACGTCTTTCGAAGAGTGAGAGCGCGAACCTAGCCATCCTGGTGTGCTAGCTTGGAGCTACACCACCGCGCGACACAATCGCAGACACTGAAACGCTTCGGCATGTGAGCTTAGTGATTCCCATTTATACCGATTTAAACTAGTTAGTTTAGTAAGTTTCAGAATTGCGAGAAAGCTGAGGGAACTCTTATAGTCGCTATTTATCAGAACCACTTGCTCCTTTCGCTTTTTGTAATAACTGTTAAAGTACAACCAAATTGTTGTTTACCAATTTCGAAAACGGAGGCCCGTTCGTTGCAAGCAGTGCGCATAAGGTAGCGTTTATCTAGTGGCCAGGTGTCTGTATGTGGTTTGTACATTTTGTTTTCCCGCCCTGCAAACCAATCCTTAACGTATGCTTGCCGTGTGACCACTTAATTCCGTCGGGTGCGCGTTACCCTGGAGCGGCTGTCGACCAAGTTAATCAAGCCGTGCGAAGGGAGTGCGCAATGGACACGAAGCTGCGCCAAAACAGGTCCACAACAACATTCGCTAAAACTGGCGACAAAGCCGTACCGCCGACGACGCTGCGGGCCAGCAGGAACTTCCACGCGGGGAACCCTGGGTAAATTCTCCGCATTATCTCCAGTGTGCTCCGTGACTGAAACCCTCCGCCCCGATTCCCTCCCCCATCCTGCCGCCGCCACCGCCACGTTGGTTTTCTGTTGTTCCGCAGGCCACGAAAGAACCGTTGCCTTGTGGAGCTAGGAAGCTTTGTTTTCAAATCATTCGGGTGCCGATTTGTGTGCTCAAACTCTTGCATTCGGTGCGGCATGATAGCGCAACTACTGTGAAGTCGGGAGGAATTTTCGCTGCAGACTTAATGCAGCCATACCTGCTGGTCATGATGATTAGCGCTGCTTGCAAGCAATTGTGCGCGTTTATTGGACACCAAACCCTTGATATAGGCTGCATGTTTGTGTTCATGACAGATGGGGTCCAGACTCGATGGTGTTCGATGGGTCCAGACTCGATGGGGAGAAACAAATATTGGGTGAGGGGACGTGCGCTCACTGCTGAGTTCATTTACAGCGAAGCCGCTTAGGGTTACGGTTCCGTGCATTCTTGCTCTGCATCCCGAAGAAAACGCCTTTTGTCAAAGCAAACTGTACCCGCGAGTCCGAAGCGTGAGGCGTTCATGGATGTGCCTTCGGTTTTTTAATGCGTAGCATTCTTAGTACCTCGCCCCCCCCCCCCCCTCCCCCAAGGAACGTGTAATATGCCGTGCATGTCCACAAAATTGTGGAGATTCCGGCAATGCACCCAGTGGTCATTATAATAGCGTAAAGGCCCGTTCACACTAGCGACGAAAGCGAGCGAAAGCGATGGAAGCGACGGAAATTTCTGTCGCTTTCGCCGCCCTTCATCGCTTTCGTCGCGCGACGAAAGCGATCGGTCTCGACCAAATTTTGTCGCCTCCGTCGCGCCGTCGCTTTTGAAGCGGAAGCAGGAGGCGAGGCTTCCTGACGTCATATCATGCCAGAGCACCCGGATGCTGTTTCTCAACAAGCGGCGAAGCTCCCGTGAAGTCTCACTCCGAGCGCGGGACAATAACAAGAGGAGGAGGAGGAGGAGGAATAAACTTTATTTATGCGAGCCTTAGGTGCTGCTGTCTGGGCACCCGCCTGGTGGGGGGTTTCCTCTAGTCCGGGATACCCTGGCCTGCACTGGCCACCCGGGCCCTCTCTACCAGGCTACGCTGGGAGGAGAGGTCGGAGCTGGTCAGTTGTGCCACCCACTGCTCGTAAGTAGGTTGGAGATTGGGAGTAAGGGACGGGGTTTGTTGACACCCCCATACCAGATGGTATAGGGTGCCAGGATGGGGGCAGTATTTGCAAGATGCGGGGTAGAGGGTGGGGTACATTGCATGGAGTAGGGTATTGTGGGGGTAAGAGTTTGTTTGTAGTCGCCGGAGTATTGTACCTTCGGTTCTAGATAGGTTTGGGTGGGGTGCTGGGTATTGTTGGCGCCCGCGCCGGTAGTGGGCGAGTATATCGGCATATTTTCTCAGGGGCGTGGGCTTGAGGATGTCGCCATCTTGAAGTTTGTCACCCTCTCGGGAAACGGCCCGGTGTGTATGCGCGCGGGCGGCGGCGTGTGCCGACTCATTTCCTTTGAGGGCTTCGTGGCCACGTGTCCAGACAATCTGTAGTTCAGGAAGTTGCTTAATTTGTTTTAGTATAGCCAATGCTGGTAAGGATATTCGTCCGATCAAGAAATTGCGGCATGCAGCTTGGGAGTCTGTCAGTATTACTGTGTAGTTTTCGCAAGTGGTGGCAGCTAGGGCGATAGCAACTTCTTCGGCTGTTTCTATAGATTTTGTAATGGTCGTGACTGCGGTTAACTCTTTTCCGTTGGCGTCGGTCACACTGGCAGCGTGCGCAGATTTGTGGGGGTATGGAGAGGCGTCTGCATAGCGACTGAAGGGGAGGTGGTCATACTGCACATGGATTGCTCGTGCTCTTGCTGCTCGTCGTGCCTTGTTATAGGTCGGATGCATATTACGTGGGATTGGAGCCACTCTGATGTGTTGTCGAATTGGTCCGGGGATGCGTGTCTTCTCGTCTGGTTGTTGTGGGGTCGAATACCCTAGCCGGCGGAGGGTCGCTCTTCCCGTGGTGGTGAGTTGGAGGCGTGTGAATTGAGAAATTCGGTGCGCTTCTTGGATTTCTTCCCACGTATTGTGGACGCCCAGTTGTAGTAACTTGCTTGTTGCCGTTTTAGGGGGCAATCCTAGTGCGGTTTTGTAGGCTTGCCGTATCGCGGTGTTCAGTTTGTTTTGTTCGGAGGGTTTCAGGGCTAGGTAAGGAGCCCTGTATGCAATCCGGCTGATAAGGATGGCTTGGATTATGCGCAGAGTATCTGATTCTTGGAGGCCAAATCTTCGGTGAGAAACTCGATGGATAAGATGCATTAATTGTGAGAGAGTACGTTGGAGTGGCAAAATTGTTTGGGCACCCGACCCGTCTTTAGGAATAGTGAGTCCCAAAATTCGGAGGTGGGGGACGTTAAGAACGGGTTGATTATTGATGCTGAGTTCAGGATCCGGTATAGAGTTGGCGCGCTGTTTAGGTGTTCGTTTACACAGTGTAAGTAAGGCGGATTTTTCTGGGGCACATTCCAACCCCCGGGCTTGCAGGTATTGTTGTACTACTTGGATGGCACTTTGGAGGGCGTCTTGTTGGTCACCTATGGAGCCCGTAGGAGTCCAGAGTGTCAGATCGTCGGCGTATAGGGCGTGTCGCAGGTTGGGGATAGTTGTCAACAGAGGAGGTAGATCTTTCATACCGATGTTGAACAGTAATGGAGATATCACTGAGCCTTGGGAGGTCCAGAAACTTACGCTCGTAATTTAAGCCAACAATAACAAGAAAGGCAAAAAATAGTCGTCCCCCGTCGCTCGATGTCGCGTGCAAGTGTGAACAGCAAGGGTGGCAATCGCTTTCGCCTTCGTCGCTTTGTCGCGTCGCTTCGTCGCAAGTGTGAACGGGCCTTAAATGGAGGCAATTGATCCAACAAAATTTTGAAAAAAAAAATAATAAGGAAGATGGTAAAAAAAACGAAAAAGGGCGAACCGTCTAACGCGGGAGTCATGGATAGTCACAGATTGGGTTAAAATTCGAAGTGATGTGCGGCTAGGGCATGTGAGGTATCAAATTAAAGTTCTCGAAGAGGGAAATAATGTGGAACAAACGAAAAATGCTTCCTAGTAATTATTATGACCTAATTATGGTGAGCGATAATAACGGTTTGAGTTCATAATGATGACCCTTAGGCATCTGGAGTCGGAAATTAAAGGTTTCGATTAGGGAGTCAACGTTGGACCAATAAAAAGCACATCCTTGTCGTAATCATGACACAGTCACGGTGAGTCATGAAATGGTATAAAATTCGTTGCGATGCCGTTAGGGTGTGTGGGGCATCGAATTGAAGATCTCGGTGTGGGGATTTACGTGGGAGAAATAAAAATTGCTTCCTGGTTATGATCATTATGTAAGTGAGCTTCGTTCATTTTTTGTTAACTGGTTCCCCCTCAAATGAACTTTTGGTTTTCTCCTCTGAAGTCCTTACACTTGGAGTTTACTTTAAAACCATTACCTTTCACTGTGTTTTCTGTTCTTACGAATTCATTCGAAAGATGACTGAACCCTAAATGTATTCTATCTTCTGCTTTCTATCTTATGCTATCTTAGGTCTTGCTTAATGCTCTCGTGTTTGCGCGTATATAATACGTAACGCGCCTTCACACGCCGAGGCTCTCCGCTTGGCAAAAGGCGCTCGACATGCGCTCTCTCACGAAATCGGGCAGCGGAGTAAAACATTTCTGTCAAGGCTTTCAAAAGAAATACCTGCGCTTGTTCCTTCTACGAGATGAATTAGTTCAGGGACAGGTAGAGTGGCAAAATAAAGAGTCAATATTTGTTTGGTATTTACGGCTAGATTTTTCCTCCTGAAATTCTGTAGGCTCGAAGCCACCACTTTGTTAGTGAACGCCGAGAGAGTGGAAAGTTTTCAAGAATTTCTGAAAAGATCTAAAAAAAAAACAAGCATCTTGTTGTGAGTTATGAAGAAAAAAATAACTATATCATCTAATTAGTGCCTACATTATTGCTTAAAGGAGCCATGAAGACAGGACACAAGTTTGGTTCATAAAAAAGATTGCCTCGTTAGAATCATTCTGACAATACTTCTAACGTAAACTTCGCTCAGATATGCTGTATAATTAGGACAAAACGAAAAGGCCATGCGACCCACTCACTCATTTTCCGCAACAGAACCTATGATGTCATACCAGCCAGCTCTGCGATTGGCGGAGGCCGGCAAAAGCAAACGCAAATTAGGCAGAGCTCATAAGCTTGCCGAACGAGCTATTTGCGGTTAAATGTAAGCCACGTTCTTTTTAAAGCATCGAGTAAATGGAGCTTTCAATAGCTCCCCGGCAGCACCGTAGTATAACCGGTTATACCCAGTTGCAACAATACAAAAAAAGGGCCAACCGGCAAAGAGAATTTTGTCCACCCGAAGGTGGAGATAAATTAACGGGAAAAGCTTTCCTGCTACCCACCGCCAGGGGGACGAGCCCGGGGGGACCCCCCTTGTCTCCCCTAGGAAAAAGCCAGATAGGGTGGGTTGCTGGGAACGGGAACTTGGACATCTGGTCGGACCGACAATGGAACTTACGAAAGCACACCTAAACATAGAAGTGCCGACTCGTACTGCTGTTGGTACTGCGCGCACTATGCTTGGTTTAGCTGCAAAGGAATGCGGGGCTTTAGGGTAGTTTTTGACGACACTGACCGATCGACGCAAGCAACGGTGTCTTACGTGACCATATTCGTTGAACGAGCACTCTGTTTCACGAAACTATTATTTTTTCTCTTTACAAACACGCCAGGTTAAAATACGGTCAAAAAAAAAAAACAGAGGCAGAAAATGGCTTGCCATGGTACGGTGGCGCCATTAGGTTCAATAACGGTACACAAGGCTTTCCAATAGGCTGCACAGCGGTCGGTTCCTCTGATGTCATTTCAGACCCGTAAAACACACAATTTAGCGTGAAAATGAAAATTTTTACTTCGATTGATCAATTTCTCAGTGAATAAAACATCGTTTTCATCCAGACAAGCACTGGGACACTATAAAACACGAAATCTTTCGAATAAAACAAGCTCTTATTTTGACTTCATGGCTCCTTTTAGACTGCGCTACAAGTAACGAAAAAAAAGGTAATGCATGAGAACTCGTTAGTACAATCAATAAATAGTTACAAATATTTTGCTTAATTGTTATACAGTATAAAAAGCTTGTCCCTGCACCGATTTACGAATACACGCCCTTATAGGCCCTTTACGCGTGGTATTATGATTGAGTGTTGGTTCATTGAACTCAGAAGTGCACGACGGGTAGGATATAATATTGTTAGCATTCCTGACCACACTCCCGGCGGTGGAGAATTCTGGAGGAGAATGCCCGCGCTTCGTCTTCATCTGTACGTATTCATCAGCAAACGGATGAACATTTCTTCTTTTTTTTTCTGCCGATTCTCTCATCATCGAACAAGGCTGCTTGAGGCTCCCCTGCGACGTCTTGGACTGCCACTAACTTTGCCAGTGCTTTTGTCTTTTGGGGGCACGAAGCTAGGCCACTTCCATTGGGATGTTTCCGATCAGGCTTTCTCGTTCCTTTTTCTTTTTCTATTTCTCTCATTTTTTCTTCGAACAAATTATTTTGCCTTATCTGGTTCTTAATAACAAAAAAACCTTCTTGGCCAATCCTTCTGAGTGGGTATGCGCCAGTTTACGGGCCACCACCATCACCAGCCGATTCGGCAATATTTCTTCATCATCTACGGACATGATTACCATCATCGTGTGTTTGGGGTGCTTGCTGCTAGTATGCATGAATGAACGCCGTTCCTGGCCCTCGTCTCTCAATATTAAGATCGCGGGCATGGACTAATCCCAAACGTTCCATTAGACAATGCCGCTGTGACAAATTGCGCATACTAGCTTTGACTGGAAGAAATAATTCGCGTGTTGTTTCTATTCCGCACTATTTTGCGATTGCGATTCTTCATCGTGCCGTGCAAAAGCACCGCCAACATCCCCTGTAGAAATAATCTGGGCTCCTGCGCACGCTGGCCTGGAAGGGAATTAAGTTGCCCTCAGAATGAAGTTGCACTCAGAGAGCTCACCATCCGAGCCGGGGCCAGCTTGTTCCCTTACCATGGCGCCAGATCTGCTGGGGGCCGGATGACCACGTACAATGAAATTACCACACATTTCTGCAACTGTCGCCGTGTATTCAACCCGGGCACTGGCACATACCCAACTCACCATCCAGCAAGAACACACACGGCTTCTATTACAGACGAATACATTTCCCAATTCCAAAATTACAGTTGATTCATCCAGCCTTATCATCATCATCATCATAACCAGCCTATCTACGCCTACTCCAGGGCAAATGCCTCTCCCATTAATTGCGTATTCATGGGTTCTACAGCCGTTGGGTGTCATGAATGGCGTATCCAGCCATATACCGTTTATCCAACTGCACTGTCGGCCAGACCGTCGGCACCCGAGATGTGGGGATGCTCCAGAGAACCATGTCCAGTAATTACCTCGTCTGAGCAGTGAGAGGAGGCGTTGCGTTTGCCAGACCAGGAGGCTCCCGCTTCGGTGGTTGCTAGGGCGACTGCGGTCGCCGCCAAAACAGCGGCCACCATAGTCGACTAAGTGCAGTGCTCGACATAAATGTGTTTCTTCTTCTTCATGACATCAACCTACGTGTATACAGTTAAACCTGGATGTAACGAACCTTTTATGTAATGAATTCTATAATTTAACGAAGTTTTTCAATTCCCCATTGCCATCTTCGTTGAAGCCCATGTGCTTGCGACCTCGATGAGGAGGGAACAACTTTTATTGTCCATAATCAGATGGAGCGCCTTAAGCGGGTTACTCTTCACGGGTTCCATATGCTTGCAGGGCTTCCTGTCCCCTGTGGATCAGTCGGAGCTGGTCTTCCAGGGCGGGGCTGGACAGCAAGATGTTTCATCGCTCGTCAATGGTGTGGTAGTAGGGCGATTTGATCTCGTATATTTTGGGTGCGTTCAGTCCTGGAGACAGAGGTGTGGAAAGGAGACTGCCTGGATTTGCCTGTACATCGCTTCCTCGGATCTAGTCAAGGAGTGGGGGGGATATCTGTGTAACTGGTAATAGGTTTCCATCCGGCTCCCTCCACCACTGTCACCCTGAAGTAGCGCTCGGGCGGCCTGCCGATGTAAATTAACGCCACGACGGTTAACGTTGACGTAACGAAGTCGGCGAGCTGACCAGTCAGTTTCTTGGCATTTTACTTAAAAAAAAGACCGGAGAAATGAACCGATTTAGTGAATACTAGCACTATACCGTAAGGATAAGCTGCTATGAAAACGTCTGGAATAGCCTGAACACGAAATTCGTCGTGTTGATGATGATGACGAACGGCTGGGATAGCACCATCCCCCGACTAACGTAGCAGTCACTTCTGGTTCTGCTTGTGTAGCGTGGCACCACACCACCTAGCAAGAGTAACTACCTTCACGTTTTTTTTCGCCCGCACCGCAAACTACCTTGTGCTTTCACGGGTGAGCGCGATTTTGTTCCATAGTTAAGTTTTGAGGTGCTAGGCCGTCCAGATGGCGTGTAGTCGCGCGTATCCACTTTCTATCTGTGGTAACGGTTCGTAGGTGATGAGCGTTACTGCTAGAAAACTAAAAGTTGTGTCTTTTCAAGAAAACGCACAATTTTAAAGGGCATCTCCGCTGGCGAGAAAGAAGAATGTTGCCGCCTTGTATAGTACCCGAGTTAGCACAATCTCAACAATCTTGAGTGCGGCAAAGAGCATCAACTTCGCAAAAAGGCACCCTTCTAGCATAAGTTCGGTTCTTGTAAAGCGTTAAAGGAGTACTGACACGAAATTTCAAAGCTGAGATAACTATGTAAAACGCTTCCTTTTTATCAGGAGATATCTCCCAGCAAGTTTCAACAGCAACCGTTCAGCGAAACATATTTAAAATCCATTTTAATCTTCGCCCGCACGAGAAAGCCCAGAGCGGGCCGACGTGACATCATCTGCTACGTGCCCCAAACTGCCGACGTCGGGGCTCCCGTGACGAAGCCGACGCGCTGGCTGTGGTTGGCGCGCGCTGCTCGGGCGTGTGTACACGTCATGGTTTTAGGACTGACGTCATGCTGCCCGGGCCTGTGGGGACGGCGAAAACCTCGGCCGGTCTGGGCGCGCGCGTGCGCTCGGTCGCGCGCGCTTCCAGAGAGGCAGCGATACGGCAAGAATGGTGACGTCATGTTATACATGCTGTCATGGCGGCCGCTCGGCGTTTTTCAGTCGAAACCGAAACTGGCACGAATAAACGACGCCGTAAATGAATGTTTACGCTGCTCTCGGCCGTCTAATCTGTCATTCTATGATTAGTGGGCTGGTAGGCACGCATAGCAGCGAAAAAAACGTAACATAAAAATTTCGTGTCAGTACTCCTTTAAGGCACTGAAAAGTGCCACATGCAAAAGTGATACTTAAGTTACGTTTGTTAATACGGTGATAAATAAACCTTGCTACTTTGGATCACCCTGTAGTGCCTAAGCTTGTGCAAAAGCAGGAGGCGCAACTCACGCAGTTTTTCAATGTGAAATAAATCAATGAAGGGTGAGCTCGCCATCACTAATGTCTAGCATTTTGGATTCATTTCTGTTTCATTCCCGCGACCCTACTCACCTCAAAACATTCATGCAACGAAAAGTTGGATGCAACGAAAAATTGAGAACTGTTGTCAACTTCGTTACATGAAGGTTTAACTGTACTCCTAATACGTCTGTTCGTTGGCTTTAACACAACGTAGTCAGCGGTTATGACTATCCTAGGAGGAAATCAGGCTATGGTGATGCCCAGCATGCGAGCTAAGTAAAAATTACGGGGGACGCTTAGAACTCTTTATCAATGTGAAGGCCAAAGCCAATATTTCTTTGTATGCTTTCCAACTTTTGTTGAGCTTTGCGGCTGCGCTGGTTACATCTTTACCAGCCCCATCCGAAGCTGATTTCGCTCGCTCGCCATCGCCAGGAGCCTGCTGTTCGCCCCCCTCGGTGTACCTTCACTACTCGGCGGCTCGTTGGTGGAGCTCCAGACAGCCCTTCATCAAGGAAATCGCGTTCAGACCCGGGCCGCGATGGGCTCATCTGAAATGGAGATCTTTATCGATGCTACTCTGGACCAACACCGAATTGGCTTCGCCTATCGTGGCCCAGCGTCACCCGACCACGACGGCTCTGTTACTGAACGTATATTCTCTCCGTCTCCTACTCAGGCCGAATTGCGTGGCATTATCCATTTACTTGGCCATTCTGTATACAACGTCGCTCCTCCACTACCCTCCCGTATTCGTTTCCTTACGGACTTTAAAACTGAGTTCCACAAGGCCTTCTGTTTTTCTTTGTTTCGGGTGCCCTAACAGATAAAATGTCGTTCAATACAGATTTTATTCACCCATTCATCGTAAAGGACGGAGATTCACAATAGCCTATTCCCGAAATGATACTTTTTGGGCCAATCCCCAGCGTATGCATGTGCCACTCTTTGCGGCAATAAGCGAACCAACCAATCCGTACATTTCATCGACATCACATCCTATCGGGTACCAGCGTCTCGCGCGGCAAGCCCTTTGCCTTGAACGTACGCCCTACGCTCGTTGTTACTTCAAAGCTTCGATCCGGGAGCGATAATTATTCGACCAAGCCTCTTCCCTTAGCCCTCATGGAGCCTAAACAGGTGTCCCGTCACCTTTACAGTTCCCCACAGCAACATGACGCCACTGCCGACAAGAAGAAGGGGACAACTGGCATCAAGAGCAGGAGTCGACCGATGCGACGAAGCCAGGGCAAGCTGACACCCCGTTCCCCGAAAACAGTTAAGCGCCCTTCGTCGCTGAGTCCCGGGTCTCGAATGAGCCCCATGATCGCGACGGCTCCGGGCTCACTCCATGGAAGCAAACCGACCTCCCCAGAAGGAAGCATCGCCGCCTCTCCGAAGGCGCCTGGCGGTCTCGATAGCCCAGGTATTTACTTAATGGGCTTGATGCATGCTTTATTCACTAAAGTACTCGCTCAAGCCAGCAATTGTGTGTGTAACCCTCAAATCGTTTATAGCGTGAGCATTATATTGGGCGTGTCGTCAAAATTTTATGTGCCGCCGATTCATGAAGACCGAGCGAAAGAACAGTTGACGACAGAGTGCGTATGCAATGGGGGACGTCAGGTCGTGCTCCGGCCGGGCGCTAGCGGCATAGGTTGCGGTGGCGCTCCGCTCGCGAAGTCGAGGTGCTGCGGGTTGGCTTTCTCTGCTCGCCGCGTCCGTGGCATGCTGTCTCGACGGGTTCTGTGACTCCCGACCAGTGCTGCCACTGCTACTGATTTATCAGTAGATCTGCTGATGTTGTTCAACTTCTGCTGATTTAGTGATAAGAGTGCAAAATCTACTGATTTTTTTGCTTTCTGCACACCGAAAGCTACCACAATTTTGACCTCAGCTCGAGTTAATCGGGGCGTTGCCATTTTTCCGAGAACCTATTCTGATTGGCTTTTCGTCAAGAACTCAAAGCCAACCAAAAAAAAAAATAATTGGCTCCAATCCACGCTGGAAGGTGGTTGGAAAGCAAAGCTTTAAACGACACCCACAGCTATTGCCCATGAGAAGTCACTTGAATTCACACACGTGGCTCTACAAAGAGTGAAACCAGAGATTTTGCCAGCCATTACTTTGAATTCGCGGGGGCGGCGGCGGCGTCCCGAACGCAACAGCATCGTCGGCCACGGCCGGGCTAGAGCGGCGGACGCCGCCGCCTCGCCGCTGCAGCACGGCCGTGAGGCGGGAGAAACAAAACGCAGAGGAGCGTCTTTCGGAGGGTGAGACAGCGGAACCTAGCCATCCTTATGTGCTAGCTTGTGGCTACACCACCGCGCGACACGAGCGCAGACACCGAAACGATTCGGCGTGTGAGCTTAGTGATTCCCATTTATACTTATTTAAGCAAGTTATTTCAGTAAGTTTTAGAATTGCGAGAGAGCTGAGGGAACTTTTATAATCGCTATTTAGCAGAACCAGTTTCTCCTTTTGCCTTTTGTAATACCTCTTAAAACAATAGGTATTCACCAATTTAGAAAACGGGGTCCCTTTCGTGGCAAGCTGTGGGCAAAAGGTAGCGTTTCTGTAGCGGCCAGATGTCCGTATGTGGTTGTCGCCCTGCAAACCAATCCTTAAAGTATGTTTGCCGCACGGCCACTTAATCCAGTGGGGTGCGGGTTACCCTGGTGGTGCGGTCGAACAAGTTAATCAAGCCGTGCAAAAGCAGCGCGCAATGGACGCGAAGCTGCGCCAAAATATGCCCAAAAACAACCGTCGCTAAAGCAGACGACAAAGCCGTGACGCCGACACCGCCGCCAGCGAGCAGGCACTTTCGCGCGGGGAACGCTGGGCAAATTCGCCGTGCCATCTACAGTGAGCTCCGTGGATGAACCCCCCTCCTCCCGCCGCCGCCTCCGCCGCGTTGGGAGTTTGTTGTCCCGCACGCTACTAAAGAACCGTTGGCTGGCAGAGCTAGAAAGGTTTGCTTTGAAAATGTAGTTTCCGATACGATTTTATTGCGAACCCCTCAAAATTCAGTAGGAATGAAGCAAATGCGTGTTTTATTGTAACAATGTAATTAACATAATGGGTATAAATTAAGGGTATAAGGGGTATAAGTGGTATTCCGGTCAGTTTAATGAAACTCACCGGAATTAACCTGATAAAAACCGACGACAGTACCCGCAGTATACAGTTCAGCTGTTTGCGACGCCGACGCGCACAAAGCATATAGTACTTGAAAAGAAATAAAAAGGAAAGAACCATAGTTGCATTTGCGTATCTTCCCCCTACGCGGCGCCACCATACACGTGCGCGTGCACGAATTGGCTAACGAGCGTTAAAAAAGAAGTTTGAAATGGAAAGTTGCTCTTTCTTACTTGTTTTGAATAGAAAAATCTGCTGATTTCTGCTGAATTTTGAGCCAAATTTTAATGATTTCTGCTGAGTTTTCAAGCAAAAATCTACTACTACTTTTTCTTTGCCTGTGGCAGCACTGCTCCCGACGCCTTGTATGTACTGTAAAATGAGCTGTGCAGGCAGCGGAGGCAGCTGAAAGGAAGGGAAGCGAATGACGGCAACGAAACGGCGAAATGGGTGAATACCAGTTGGAGCGGCAATCAGCCAACGCCGCTGCTAAAGCGAGGGAAGTGACCACTGAGATGCGAGGTCCGGTTTGAATGGCATTCGAGGCGTGGCCGAGAAATGTTGTGGCTTCGAAAGCCGCAGCGAGGCGTTATCATCGAGCAGAGCCTTACGTGAGCGAGGTTCGCTAGTTGGCGAGGAATACAGGAGCACAATCCCGTTGTAGTTGGAATTTATCGACCACGATAATGTGAATGTCGAGCAGACAATTGCTCCAGTGCTAATAGTCCAATTTAAGCATTGGAAATAAGTGGCTGTGAGTCGACGTTAGCATGCCGGTGAAGAAATGCGTATCAGTTGAGTGCCAGTGAAATTCCTGCTACGATTAGTGATTTGGTCTCACTCACAGTGAATTGTCTTACGTGTATGTAGGTAGAACAGGTTACCGTAAACGCCCTTGTTGTCACGCCCCATGGAGTACTCCTAACCACGCGTGGCCGTTGTCGGTTTCTGCTGAAGGATGGTTTCATGTTTCCATATACGCACATACCTGATAACTCAATGGCCGCATAGTCTATACGTTTCATGGCAGTGACGGCCTGTTTACGAAAAGTTGCGTGCTCGGTGGCAGTAATGAGCTTTGCTGTGATCGTAGGCCTGAATTATGATCAAACATACGCGGAACATTTTTATCCCGCATAAATTCCACCTGCTAAAATTGTTTTCAGCCAAGGTTGTAGTACATTTATGGCTATGCAAAGAAGTCCCACAGCACACTAGTTGTATAATATACTATCATGAATATTATTTCATAGATTTCCAGAGCGGCCGTGTCTGATGATTCTAGATATAATGTTTGCGTTAAATAATGACTTGCATTAAATAATAACTCACGCACACACGTCTTTGGGTACAAAGTGAAGAGGAATTCTCAGCAATTGCAAATCCCATGGTCCATAAACGATTCCTCGTGCAGCTGTTGATCAATGATTCGCCCAGCACGATAATTCTCTATATAAGCAACATCGTAAAAGGGTGAAGCGCATTGCAGGAAGAGGGGTGGTTGTAGAGGGGAACACTAAATTGGGAGGAGTACCATTACATACAGGACAGGTTTCAAGCAAGGCGTATACGATTTCATGCGTCGCAGCGAGGATTTCTTGAAGACTAGCCAAAGACTTCAGCTAGCTTAGAAAACTGCACACTTGACCGTGTAACGCTTTCACGCCCTCTTGCTTGACTCCAGCCAATATACTGCCACTTTGGTAGCCAATCAAGCACCCTGCTCCAATCGTTTACCCCATAACAAGTGCAACTGTTACTGTGCAACTGTTCAGAGCACATCAGACTTTGCAAATTACGGTGCGCAGGGCAGCCGGCCGGAAATGAAAGCCTTCCTGTCCCACACCCGGCTAACAACGACAAGTCTTCTGGCGCTAATGCCCGTGAAGTCGCGCGGCCGAGCTCTCCTGGTACCGAAGGAGACGAGGTTGCCCAACGCAACTCCCTGTCATCACCACCGGCTTTTCTCAAAACACGCCTGAGCCAGAGCAGCCGCCTGCTCATGTTTGAGTCGCCACCGGTCGTGCACGCACCCGCTCTCAACCCGCACCGAGCGAGCCCGGTGAGTGAGGGCCTCACGCTTACCGGAGATCTCGATACTGTCAATTGTCGATTTTTATGTTTGCAGTTCTCCCATTTTTGTTGTTAGGATTGCCAGTCGGTTGCTTCAAGGGCGGGGTTCGATTCTTTCTGCGCCAGGTCGCTTTTACGATGGAGGCAAAAACTGAAGTGCCGGTGCGTCGAGATTTCGCCGCACGTTTGTCTTAGCCCTCGGCATACGTATGTGCGGGGCTTATCATAGGCCGGGTATTGCTTAGGCGCTTGCAATCCCTAACAACGCACGCTGCAGTCCATTTCTTACTTCGCAAAGTACACTGGCTGGTGGCGGGTTCTTTCTTTGATTATTCTGTGGCGCATCTAATCGGCATTCGAGAACATTGATTTTATTTTTCTGTCTCAATTATTTTTTGTAGATGCGCTCACGCACTCCAGCGAATTTTCCCAAATGAAACCATTGCAGGCGTTGAGAACAATGGACTTGGACCTAATTTTTATTCCGGGATTGGGTAGTATTTATTGGTTTTCGGGAAAATCATCACAGCAAGGAAGAACAAGTGTCAGGTGCTGCGGTGGCCACGTCAAGCCATTAGCACGTTCGAAGAAAGGAAGCACGGCAGCATAAAAGATGAATCAATACAAGCATCACATTGGTTAAGCGTGCGACTAATTCGTGCAAGTAAATTATTGAACGTTGCGCTCGGGCACACCGCTGTCTCTGCGGCCTGACGTGTGAGATTATCGGCGCTTGGACACCAGGCTCGCTGCACGGGGAGATATCTTATTGGTCATGCGTATAGTGGGCGGCCATCAGTAGCCAAAAAGAGGGCTCTGTCTTTCATAACCGGCGATGTCTGTAGTGGTGTGTGGAATGGTCGACTTCTGTCTATGAGAACAGGGTCCGAACGCGCCGTTTGTACTCTGCTCACCAGAAAGAATCTGTCACATCGGAACTCTACTGCTAGCGTGAAAGCGTCTCGCACTTTCTCTTTTCAACGAGTGGTGAAACTAATGGCGCAAAGCTCTCACTATGACAAGCGTGCAGCTGCGTAATGTACGGTTCACAGGCACTATTCATATTCAATAAGACACTGTTCACACACAGTGGGAGATTAACTACTAACGAATAAGCCGAGATCCCTGCTACAGTTGCTCATTATGTTCGAAGCGTATAGTTATTGATGCCATTGCTTGAGATGATCCCCCTCAACGGGTCATTAATTTGTTTCAAATTAGCGATATCATGTGGAATGCCTACCAGTAGTTTATTCTCACGACTCACTATGAGTGTAATAAAGGAATATTCGTCCTCGTTACCACCATCATCAGAGTGAGAATGAGAGCATTAGCGTTCACTGCAGGACATGGCTTCCCCCTCATTCGTCTAGCCAGTCAATACCCTAATCCACCTTTTGCCTCCCCATTTTGTGATTTCGTCCCTACATTGAGTGAATGGTCTACCTTTACTGCTAGTCCGGTCTCTCGGCTGTCACTAGTTCTGATACCCTGATGGCCCACCGGTTTACATGCTCGCTTTTAGAAGGGCCAAAAAGGCTGCTCTAAGGTAATAACGTTGTTAACATTCTCCATGTTAGCAGAACATTTATGTGCACGCCATTATACTCTGTTTCACATTAACCTCATTACTGCGACACATGCGACGCTTTACCGCCACCGAATGTCCGACGTCCGTATCTGTAGCTGCACGACCGCTGGCAGCTAGGGCGACGGTAGCCGCCATTGGAAGCCGTGCTTACGCCAGCTCTCGAACGTAAAAATAGAGGAATTCCTGCCCTTCTATTTCTGCACCTCACTGTCTTAAAGTTAGTCAACCACGATGCGATACTTGCTGCCTTCGCATTTAGTACAAACCGAAAATGACCCTGATCTATTGTGGCGGCAGTTTCGTGCTGCTTCATAATTCGGTATTGTTCATTTTGTGCCTTCTAAAATACGACAAAAGCATCGTCAGAATCCATAGATTAGTAGAGAAATAATACCAATAGGGTGAAAAATCAAGCGCCTCCGAAAGAAAAATAAAACAGGATCGCCACAGTATGACGATTTAAAAAAATAATTTACCGAGTTAAGTCAGGCACTCTCGAAACCAGTGTTTTAGTACCAGTCTAAAAGAATTTATCAAAACAGCCCCCTCCAAAGTTTTCAAGGTATCTAAGTCCGGCTAAGAACGAAATCAGAAAGATAATGATAAATGAAAAAATTATCATATGTCCCAAACAAATAACTACACAATTCAACGCGTATGTTTATACGGGCTTCTCTTATATGGATCCCTGGGAATTTTCTGAGTACTGCTCTGTCTCAATTGAGGTTCTACAGGTAACTGATGAGGCAGTCGTTCAAATGTTGCTCAAACTGGATGTAAAAATGTCTACAGGAGCGGATGCCATTACAAGTGACTTTTTGCGACGATATGCGGAACCAATTGCAACGTTTTTGACACATTTGTTTCATTTTTCAATACGAACGGCTGATATACCTGATGACTCGCGTATGGCATGGGTAGTCCTGATATTTAACAGAGGGAACAAATTAGATTACAGCAACTACCGCCTAGTTTCTATTACAAGCGCGTGTTGTAAAATGTTAGAGCATGTTGTCGCGAAATATATTAAAACATTTTTATTGGAAAAGAAATTGTTGTCACATTGCCAGCATGGGTTCCGTAGGGGCATGTCCACCACTACCCAGTTGGTTTTAACAGTACATGAGGTTTCCGAAACTCTGGATCGGTGAGGGCAGCTGGATATGCTTTTTCTGGACGTATGCAATGCTTTTGATAAAGTACATCACGGGAAATTGTTATATATGTTTTAAAAATTAGGGGTACCTCTCATTATTGTTAGTTGTGTGAATTCATACCTGAAAAACAGAAAACAGTTTGTGGAACTTAACAAATGTGCCTCTGATATACTTCCTGTAACCTTGGGGGAGCCCCAAAGGTAGTGTGTGAAGTCCCCTCCTATTTCTGATTTATGTCAAGGATTTAGCAGAAGTGAGTAATGTTTCGATCAAGTTATTTCCTGATGAGTGCGTAGTCTTTAAAAAGAAATATCGTCCAAGGAAGATCACAAAGTACTACAAAATAATATTTTGGCAATTGATGATTTGTGTGATCGATGGGGCATGTTGCTCAACAATGAAAAAACAGTACTCCTGCGTGTAACACGAAAGATGGATGCTGTGTGCCTCACCTCTGTAATGCAGTGCAGCCTGCCAAGGTGCCCACCATGGGTTCGAGCGAGCCAAGCCGTAAACGGCCGCGGCGGCCCTCGCCACGCGTGCACAGTCACTCCGCGAAGACGAAGTAGCTCCTCAGAACGTGGTTTTATTCCGGGTAATCCACGGTACAGCAACCAGCCCTGGTCTTACACTCCTAGCCCTGGGGCAGAGAGGGGGGAACCCGCCGACCGTACGCTTCAAGCCACAGAGCCCGACGCGCAGGGGGGGGTAATCGGCAGCTGTTGTTCCAGTGGCGTAAGCCACCGAAACGCTGCGGGTGATGGGCCCGGCAATGACCGGAACCGACCACCAGACTGACTGAGAAGTCCAACTCCCGGTACGTTCGCCGACCTCACGGAAGTGAGAGAACGGCGGTCGCTCAGGCCGAAGCGAGGCGAGCAGCGTGCAAGCACGAAGTACCTGTCGGAGTCGGCACCCAGCCAATCTCTCCCGGGTCCGACCGAAGCGCGCGCCCGCCGCCGCGAGCCCTTCGGCGGGGCCACTACGTCACGCCCCACGTGGCCCACGGGCCGGCGCGCATTGGTCAGCCCGTACCCCCTTGCAGGGAGAGGGCGCGAGGGGCTATCCTCGCCCCTCGGGGAGAGGGGATCGCGGGCTACGTGCTCGCGTAATTGGGAGTAGCCCCAATTAAGATCCCCACATCCCCCCCTCCTTAAATGCCCTCGCCGACCTGGAAGCAGGCCGACTACTACTAACAAAAAGAACAATCTTCATGCAAGTAACAAAGGTAGTGCCCATCAGCCTCTCCTCCAGCCCTCAACAATACACTTCATGCATTTCTCAAACTTAAGATACAACTACTATTGCACACCTTGACACCGTATTCAAAAAACAACACTATACGCAAGAACGTTACAAAGAAAAAAAGCTAAAACAGGTAAAACTGCAAAGTACGACATGCATAATACAAACTACCACAAAAAAACTAAACCAGGTCAAACCGACAAAAGAAGGCTACATGCACAATTTGCTGCACAAAAATAACTAACAAGTCAAAACTGCGAAATACTACAGGGGAAATAAACACTACAAGGAAGACAAACTAGGCAAGATACTACAGGGGAAATAAACACTACAAGGAAGACAAACTAGGCAAGTTTGAATATCCCGAACATTAATTTTACCGGTGGAACCTTAATTCTGTCTGCAAAACTCATTCCTATCTACACACGCACACACACACACTCACACCCACGTACACACACAACGTGGCACACATTTGCAACGAGGAAAAATAAATAAAATAACCGCCACTCGATATCGTTAACCAACACCAATTACACTTCTATATAACACAGCGGCGGAGGGCGTCTCTTTCACGGGGCTCCCGGATTGTTCGGCGCTCGGGGAGCGAATAGGGGCGAAAAAGTTCTGGTTCGGCAAGCGTGAGTGGCCGTTTCTTCGGGGAGCCATGCCTGCTCACCCAAGAGCGTCGCAAAACGCGTCGATGCCACTGAAGGGCTCTCGAAGAAGGTGGAAAAGGCGGCGGCAATGCCGGAACGGGCTCACCGGTGCGTCGAGCAGACTTCGCGGACGGGCAGAGCGAGAGTCGATGAGCCATTGGAAGTCGCCGCAGCGCGGGCACCCGCTGGAGGCCAGGGGTCCGGAATCGGCCCCGATGGATGGGGCACCAGCCAGGGGAGCAGGGCACGAGCTTCAGCCCGTCGCCAGGTCGTAGGATCATGATGGCGTTGACCCGGGAAGCAGGGCTTGCGGAGCATTGATGAGTGCCCCGGCAAGGGTGGTGACGAGCGGGCATGCTGGACGCTCAGCGCCCGCGAGGCAGCAGCCGGACGGCTGCCGATGACGCGATGCGCGGAAACGCCCACTGGACCCGAATGCCAGGCTCCGATGACGAAACACCGACCATCAGCGGGATGCACTGCTGGATCCGTTGTAGCTGGCCCGTACGCGCACACACGCAGTTTTGCACAGCGACACGGTGCACGGGAACACGCACGCACTTCCTAGAGCACAAATCGTCCTCCGTCGGCCCGCGTGCCCACACACAGCACACTTGTCGGCCCCGCACACACGACAAAAAAAAAAAAGAAAAAGACAGGAGCAGTCCCATGCGCATCTCTGCGGCAGAAAGTCCCCATCCGCGTGTAGCACCGCGAAGACGCAACCGAAACTCACTCATTCCACGCACAAAATAAACACATTCACACCAAACTACTGGGACCGAAAGATACGGGCGGCGAGCAGCAACGCTGCCAGACGGTCCACGCCGCGGCTCCCCATGCTCCCTCCCGTTCCGACCCTCCAAGGAAGCCACCGTCGAGCGACGGCAGCCGGGCGAAACCAACCCAAAACAACAAAAAGAATACACCACCCCTCGGAGCTTCCGAGAAAAAGAAGGGCGGCTTTGCCGGACTCAGCCGGGACCCAAAAGAGCGAAGTTTTTGCCTCTCGAAAACGGGGGCCGAGAAAATGCGAGGAAACGCGTTCTTTTGCACACAGTTTAAAATGAACCACACTATTATACTTCCCACCGAATGCGGTTGGCTAAACAGCAAAAATAAGGCATTTCTTTACGCAACTGTACACATATCCTGAACAAACCACTAGTTTCTAAACGCCATGCGACACACACTAGAATTAAAAAGAACATGCACACTTTGCCTAAACGCGACAAAATACATTACACTAAGAGAAGCATGCACTTTTTTACACTCACGTGAAGGGGCTGGAGGCATGATCACTGGCTCACCCGGGAATGCCACGGAGAAAAGCTCGTTGTGAGAAGGCTGATGTGCGCGTGTGGGGCTTTCAACCGGGAAAAGCCCGGTATTAAGCCGGCCGATTTCCCAACTGTGGGCGTCGGCGGAGGGCATACCGATGCGGGGGCCGGAAGCGACCCGACACACCGGGTGTACTCGTTTGCCCTGGCGCGAGGTCGTCAGACCCCGGCTTCAACTCTGCCGGCCTACAATGGTAGGCTTTCAGGTCGGCAATGTGAACGCGGCCACTGGATTTCCCTGTTCGGGGATCCTTAAGCTCGTACACAAGCGGTGAGAGTCGCCTCTCAACTTGGTAGGGCCCAACCCACTTAGGAGCCAATGCAGCGGAAAACCCCTTGCTGGCATCGCTAAGAGCGTGGCTGCGTTTGAGCACAAAGTCACCTGCCTGATAGCAAATGTTACGGTGACTCTTGTCGTACTGAGCCTTTTGTTGGGCTCGAGCTACGCCGAGGCTCTTCCGCGCCTTGTCGAAGGCCAGATTGAGCCGGGCGCAGAGTTGGGACGCGTACGAGGAACAATCCCGGTGCGCGCTCTCGTCCTCGTCTTGGCGTTGCGTGACAATGGTCAGGGGGTTGGCCAAGTGTCTCCCAAAAGTGAGGAAGGCGGGCGAGAATCCCGTTGAACGGCTCTCCGCTGTCCGAACAGCGAACGCGAGCTCGTTCAGGTGGTCGGCCCAGTCCTTTTGGCTCGTGGCAAAAGCCCTGAGCATTGTCTTCACACTCCTATTGAAGCGTTCTGTCAAATTGGACTGGGGGTGGTAGGGCGACGTGGGACGATGCTCGATCCGCAAGGATGAGCATGTTTCACGGAAAAGTCGGGCAGTAAAATAGGAGGCATTGTCCGTGATGAGGCGCTCCGGGAAGCCGAAGCGAGTGAATACCTCCATTAACTTGTCCAGCACAGCCCGGGATGTCACCTTACGCAGTGGAAACAATTCCACCCATTTCGTAAAGTGGTCCACCACTACCAACAGGTGCTGATAGCCGTGCTTGCTTCTGGGGAAAGGCCCCATAAGGTCGCAGGCGGCTATTTGCCACGGCCGCTGGCTGTCAATCGGTTTCATCAGCCCTGGCGGGCGCCCACCGCGCGATTTGACAGACTGACAGGCATGACACGACCGGCTATAGCGGAAAATGCCCCGCCTCATGCCGGGCCAGGTGACAGTGCGACTGATCTTTGAAAAGACCTTCGAGCCGCTCAGGTGTCCGGCCAGTGGCTCGTCGTGAGCGTACCGCAAAAGCGCGCACCTCAGACGTTTCGGGATCACCACCTTGAACGGGTCGATAGACTCGTCGTCAGTGGCGACGTATTTCAGCACGAGCTCGTCGTTGTCCAGCAGGTACGTATCCTCGGGACTACCAGCAATGCAAGCTGGCTCCGGTCCCTCTGCGCCCGTTGCAAAGCCAGCAACGTCACGGCGCTCCGCCTCTCGTAGGCGTCCGAGAATGTCTCGGCAAAAAGGATCGTCTCGCTGAGCCTGAATGAGCTCTTCCCGGCTGAATATAATCCCGAAAGGAGACCAGGCACGGACCTGAATCTCCGGCGTCGTGGCCTGGGGCTGCCCGAATTCGGGGGGCCGTCTTGGCTCACGAGCGTTGCTGGCGTTCCCTCGAGAGGGTCCAGCTTCCGTACACAGCGCAACAGCAGCGCATTCTCCTTTCTCGGCGCGGGGCATGACACAGACGGTTTTCCCCTTCGGCGCTCGAGATGCGCTGGCCTCAACAACAGAGGACCCAACCGCGCTTGCTACGGGTGGTGACAATGCACCAGCTGTGTTCTCCCGTACCGCTGTGCACGGCTTTCCGACTGCGGGCTCCGCCGCAACCGCCTCCTCGCCTGCGCTGGCAGGCGAAACATTCCTCTCGGCGCTGGCCGGGAGCGAAAGCGGGGCGCGTGAAAGCGCGTCGGCGACCACATTGCTGCTTCCCTTCCGATACTGCACGGAAAAATCGTAGTGCTGTATGAGCAGAGCCCAGCGTGCCAATCGCCCCGAAGGTTCTCGGAGCCGCAACAACCAAGTGAGCGCGCTGTGGTCCGTTTGCACGATGAATTTCGTCCCGTCCAAATAGACGTCGAATTTCCGCAGCGCAAACACGATAGCAAGGCACTCCCTCTCTGTCACTGAGTAATTCTTCTCAGCGGGGAGAAGGGATCGACTGGCAAAAGCCAGGGGGTGCAGCACGCCATCGTATTCCTGAAGGAGGACAGCCCCCAATCCGAGGTCGCTTGCGTCCGTTTGTACGACAAACTCCCTGTTCAGGTCGGGCAACCTGAGCTGCGCTGTCTCGGCAATTGCGCGGGACAGGCTGCGAAACGCACCTTCTTGCTCAGGGCCCCAATGCCACTCGACAGATTTCCCCAACAGCCGCGTCAGGGGAGCCTGGAGTTTAGCGCAGGACGGAATGAATGACCGATAAAAAATGGCCATTCCCAGAAAGCGGCGCAGGCCGCGTACTTCTGTGGGCGCAGGGAAGCCCAGGATAGCCTGGAGTTTCTCCGCGTTTGGCTCGATGCAGCCACCGCCCAGCGTGAACCCAAGAAGCTGCACTTGAGTTCGCGCTATCTGCGCTTTCGCCGGATTCAATGTCAAACCCGCTGCCTTGAGCCTACCGAGCACATCTTCCAAGTGACTAGCGTGCTCTTCCAGTGAACGCGAGTATATTACAATGTCGTCAAGGTAGCACATTGCATGTGACCACCTTGACTCCCCAAGAACCCGGTCCATCAGCCTCTGAAATGTTGCAGGGGCGTTACACAGCCCAAATGGCATACGTGTAAACTCAAACAAACCCCGGTGGCAGGTGAACGCTGTCTTAGCCTGATCCTCCGAATTCATCTCCACCTGCAAGTAACCCTTTGAGGCATCCAGAATGGTTAAATACCTAGCTGACCCCAGGTTCCCCACTATCGACTCGATCGTAGGCAGCGGGTAGGCATCTTTCCGAGTGAGGGCATTCAGCCTTCGGTAGTCAACGCACAAGCGAAAACTGCCGTCTTTCTTCTCTACCGGGACTACAGGAGACGCCCACGGGCTGTCGGAGCGCCTCACCACATTTGTCGCGAGTAACTCGTCCAGCGCGCCGTCAATAGCCCGCCGCTTGGCGAGGCTAGTCGGCCTGGGGTAGCACTTCAAAGGAAGCGCATCTCCTGTATCGATCCTGTGTCGCACGAGATCAGTGCAACCCGGCAGATCCGTGAAAAGCTCCGCAAACCGGAATAAAATGTCCGAGATGCGGGCCTTCTCCTTCCGATCCCAACCAGCCACATCGGCGATCAAGGAATGGAGCGCATCGTCGCGCGCGGGCTTGTTCTTCAACCGAGAAGCGGTCGAACAACTTTGCTCCGCCCCGGGGTATTCCCCGGTGCGCAGCACTCCGCACGGCGGCAACGCTTCTCCCGCACAAGCGAGAGCCGGCGAAGGCGGGCTAGCGAAGGGGACAAGGGGGGACAAAAGTCCGGCCCTGTAACCGCCGCTCGCAATGTCGATCGTAATTCTGGACTTCCGAAGAAAGTCGCGGCCCAAAATCACGGGGACACTCAGCCTTGGCAGGTGGATAAAACGACATCGTCTCATCCGCCCGTCCCATCGAACTGTCAACCTTGCGGCGCCGCCGGCGCGCACTGCACCACTGGCAAGGCTGAACACAGCTCGGCACTCCCTGAGGCGAACAGAACGCTGTTGCAAGAGGTTCAACACTTCGTCTCCGAACAAAGAAGCGCTAGCTCCCGTGTCCAATAAAGCCGGGAATTCTCGTCCCGCAATGACGACAGTGATGAACGGCGCAGGCTCGCCAACGGGGCAACCCGGGCGGCCTAGGGAGGGGGCCAGAATTACTTCGGCCGAACGGGCCTTCCCGCTCGGCCGGCCCCTGCGTTTCCCAACTGCGCCGGCGGCTGGGAGCAGTTGCGCATCATGTGGCCCTCTTTTCCGCAACGAAAACAGCGCAGCCCACCACGGGTATTCCCGCGATTGGCATCCCTCGGCGCGTCTCCGCCTGCCGCCGGACCTGGGGGTTGTTTCGTGCGGTTGTTCGCTGCAGAATTGTTTGGAGGCCATTTCCCGGCATTAGCCGTGCGGCGTCCGTAGGTGTATGGGTCCAAAGCGCGTGCGCTAATTTCCCACAGACCTTTTTCTTCCGCGCCGACTGCGTGGGCGGCGTGCGGCGGGTGGCGAGGAAAAGAGGAAGCTCCCTTCCACGCGCAGCGGGGCTCGAGAGCCTCGCTTGCCGGAGGAGGAGGGCGATACGCTCTTGAAGCGAGTATGTGGCCCTGTACCCGCTTCGCCTCAGCGGCTAACTCCCCCAGGTCGCGGAACCGAGCGCCGCGCAGGTACGCCGCAAAAGTGGGGTGCGCCTGCCTGATAACCCTCTCGACGCGTTCATCGTTCGGGGCTGTCGGTTCGGCGATTTGATATAGCTCCTCCATGCTCCGCACAAACTCTAGGAGCGATTCCTCGGGAGCCTGTGTGCGCAGCTCCAGTTCACGCCGCATCCTCCGATGGTAGTCCACCGGAAGAAATTCGCGGCGGATTGCCGTCTTCAGTTCAGTGAACGTGGCGGCTCGGTGACCGGCAAGCCGGTACCACTGCGCTGCTCGCTCCGTAAGCGCGACTGGCACGACACGAGCGAGCATATCGCTGTCGCTGAGCCCCATGGCTGTCTGGTAGTGCGCGAGAGACTCAATGAAGTCGGTCACGCTGTTGGTATCCTCGTAGCCGCGGTAAACTGGCACTTCTAGCCTCACCAGCGGCTTTGACAGCTTCGGTGCACCCAGGGAAACCTGGAGAGCACCTGAAAGGGACTGGATCAAGCGAGTGGCTTGCTGCAACAAACGAAGCATCTCCGTTATGAACGACTGCGTGCGCGGCGGAGGGATCCGCGTCGGGGCGAGAAAATACTCGCGGGTCGTTCGGCGGCTCGGCGGCCGGAGGGAGAATTCGTGTGCCCAGCCCGCTGGTGTTGGCGGGGGGGTCTAGGTCTTTTCGGTACAGGGCGGTTCGGTACAGGGCGTTTCGGTACGGTCTTTTCGGTGCACGGACGTTTCGGGACACGGGCGTTTCGGGACACGGGCGTTTCGGGACACGGGTGTTTCGGTACAGGACATTTCGGTACAGGGCGGTTCGGTACAGGTCGTTTCGGTGCAAAAACGAATTCGAGCGAGCGTTTGAGGCGGCCAAATTCGCGTGCGTTGTTAACATGGGAGTTGCAAGTACGCAAATCGAACCTGTTTATTACAACTGTTGTTGCTTGTATTTCTGCGTTACTTTAGTCCAGTAGAAATTTATGCGGTCTTGCCAAAAAAAATGCCTATTTGCGTAACCGTAGCCAGAAAATGTATACCTTGTTCATTACTTCGTTTCTTTAGCGACAATATCATCATGTATTTTCTACCCGCCGCGGTGGCACAGTGGCCAAGGCGTTGCGCTGCTGAGCACGAGGTCGCGGGTTCGATTACCGGCCACGGCGGCCGCTTTTCTGATGGAGGCGAAAAGCAAAAACGCCCGTGTGTACGAGATTTCGGCACACGTTAAAGATCCCCAAGTTGTCAAAATTAATCCGGAGCCCTCCACTACGGCGCGCCTCATCGCCTGCGTTTTGCGTCGGCGCGTTAAACACTACAATAAAAAAAGAAATACTAAATATTCGTCCTCTCGCGGGGCTGAATTTTTTATTTGCCCCCTCGCGTTTCCCATACCGTCGTCGCCCACGTGATCTCTTGGGCTTCGACACATTCTGCTAAAAAAAAAAAAAAAACATGCCTTGGTACCCCGAATGGTTAGCGGCATGAATGTCAGCGGGAGCCCGATCTTAGGGCGAGCGTTTTAGGCAAGCTCCGCCGCAAGCCATGCACGTTCCTCCCCCACACTCCGTGCGTCCAGAGAAATTCTGGTAAGACAGGTGACTGACCCCACGGGGAACCTCCATTGGGGTTCCGCAGCCCCTTCGGTCCAAAATTTTGGTCCAGAATAAAAACATTACGGGTTTAAAGAGTTTTCGCTGCATGAACATATCAGTTAGTTCTTTATTTTGTTTTCGTTTTGATTTGATTTTGCACAGGATCTCTAGGATCTATTTTTAAGACGGCTTCTGAGCTCATATTGTGATTATTTAACGCCTACTTACGAATCCGCATGCTTTTCAAGCGATTTCTCCTGTAAATATTTGTTGAGGATAGTTCCTCGTTCCTGTTTCATTTGTTTACTTTTCGCATAAATGTTCTTTGAATCGATTATTCAATTACTTAGACATTCTTTTAAATTTTGTTCTGAGTAGCGAAGTTCTTTGTCACAAAAGTACCGTACTTCAGAGGTACTACCAATGAGCCACGATCCAACGTGGCTCCTATTCGGGGACGCTGCTTTGACGTGCATGTTTGCTGCGGGAAATATTTCTTACGCACTAAGCGCTCTTCAGGGCTGTTACACTAAGTAAACACCTATCTTATAAATAAGAATGAGATGGTTTAACAGTGCAGTTAGAAACATTATCCGTCGGAATAGTAGCGCTAATGTGTTACACTGGGTTTTTCACTTACATCATATCCCACGCGATTTGAGTTGCAGCGGCTCATTTTAACCTGCAGCATGCCTGTTGCAGTCGGCACTTGTTTTTTTTTTTTTACATATATGCCATGTATAATGTCATGCCGACACCTGCTTCTGCGAACATCATTTTAACGCTGTGCGGCTCAAAAAAGTACTGATTATGGGGAGCAGCAGGTGACATTGGTCTCAGGTCACGACCATATTAGCAAAACGCCAAGAGTTTCAGATGAGCAGTCCTTGCGAAGAAGAATAACTGTATGTATGCTCCATAAAACATTACAGAGTGCTTTCAACGTCATTACAAAGCATTTCCAAATTTGATTCACAAACACAATAAACCCGCCGCAGTCCCTGCTAACTACGAATAAGTCGGGACGGAAACGTGCGGCAAGGTACAATAGGTGCCTTCCGTAATGCATTGCTAATAACACCTCAAGTACTTGCGTTATCAGAAGAAAGCAACGCACACAAATGCACAAACACAAGAAATTGCAACTTCTTCGACATTACGTTATAAAGCGACAGGTTCCTTCCCCATGCGGTGGGACTCATTACCGCAACCGTTGTCGAAGGGTTTCCGCAAAGTGCAAAAAGAAAATATTTACCTCACTGATTTTCGAAAAAATAAACAGGTGATAATAAGTCGCCAAAAAAACGAGTGAAAAACACGATGATACTATCACTGATTTGTTATATAACATTCTGGTGATAATAGGTCGTTAAGAAACAAAATAATGAACACTTATAGGTTGTCTGAATGCTACAAATATCGCAGCTAATATTTAACAAATCAACAGAGGTTTTTTTGGGAAGGCCGCATAACCAACTGCTGGCCTAAAATAACGCAGAATTTCGAACAAGAACATCTGTAATAAATAGGTACAAATTCCGTGCTTGTAACCACCCCGTAAACAACGCTCGCAGCCTAAAGCGCTCGCCGAAACGAAACGACCTGTACCGAACCGCCCTGTACCGAAATGTCCTGTACCGAAAGGTCCGTGTCCCGAAACGCCCGTGTCCCGAAACGCCCGTGTACCGAAACGCCCGTGCACCGAAAAGACCGTACCGAAACGCCCTGTACCGAAACGTCCTGTACCGAAAAGACCGGAGCCGGTTGGCGGGTGGTGCTTCCCGAGCCTCCGCTGCCACCGCGTAAGCGATGACAGCGGGGTCTCCTGCCGCGTTGCTCCCGAAAACGGGTGGCCTGTGCGGCAAGAAAGCCTCTCTGGTGCGAGCCAGGCTTTCAGCGGCGACGCAGCCGGTGTGAAACGGCGCGGGGCTACCGCGCGCCCCGAGAGTGGCGACGGGGGCGGTTTGCCGAAGCCCAGGTAATCCTGTGGCTGGCTGGATACCAAGCTGGCCCCCAGTACTAACTGGGAGCGACCTGGCACTTGCGGCTCTCGGACCGTCGATGAAAGTACCGGCCGGGGCTTGCAATGCAGCTCGCCCGGCATGAGAGGCGCCCAATACGCCTAAGCGCTCGCGCGCAGTCGCAGCCTCGCTAGCGCGCGCGCCACATTCCGGGGCTACTGAAGCACACCCGGGTCGCTGTGCGTACATAACAAAATCACTAGCATCCGGGGCTACGGAAGCACACCCGAATGCATTCAATACGCCTATGCGCTCGCTAGCGCGCGCGCCACCTTCTGGGGCTACTGGAGCACACCCGGGTCGCCGTGCATACATATCAAAATCACTAGCAATCGGGGCTACGGAAGCACACCCGAATGCGTTCAATACGCCTATGCGCTCGCCATCGCGCGCGCCTCTATCCAGGGCTACGTGAGCACACCCGGATTGCCGTGCACATATATCAACATCACTAGCAAGCGGGGCTACGGAAGCACACCCGAATGCGTTCAATACGCCTATGCGTTCGCCAGCGCGCGCGCCTCCATCCAGGGCTACGTGAGCACACCCGGATTGCCGTGCACATATATCAACATCACTAGCAAGCGGGGCTTCGGAAGCACACCCGAATGCGTTCAATCCGCCTATGCGCTCGCCAACACGCGCGCCTCCGTCCAGGGCTACGGGAGCACACCCGGATTGCCGTGCACATGTATCAACATCACTAGCAAGCGGGGCTTCGGAAGCACACCCGAATGCGTTCAATACGCCTATGCGTTCGCCAGCGCGCGCGCCACCATCCAGGGCTACGGGAGCACACCCGGATTGCCATGCACATGTATCAACATCACTAGCAAGCGGGGCTTCGGAAGCACACCCGAATGCGTTCAATACGCCTATGCGCTCGCCATCGCGCGCACCTCCATCCAGGGCTACGGGAGCACACCCGGATTGCCATGCACAAATATCAACATCACTAGCAAGCGGGGCTTCGGAAGCACACCCGAATGCGTTCAATACGCCTATGCGTTCGCCAGCGCGCGCGCTACCATCCAGGGCTACGGGAGCACACCTGGATTGCCATGCGTACACATCACTATCGCACAAACCGTACCGACTATTATCTAGTGAGCACACTCGCCGGAGTCCCGGCTGAACCAGACGCGGCGTACTACTCGGCACACTCCCCGCATAAGCTGAGTGCGGCCTCTCACCTCGCTCTACAATACCGGCGGAGGCCGGAGGGGCCGGGGCCCAGAGAGCTCTCCCGGCTAGGAGCGGCGTCGACCCAACACATGTGGCCTCAGGCGACGGAGGAACGGCGAACTCGGGAATTCCCGAAACTCGTACATCGCTTTGGTCGGCGTCCACGCTCGGTGAAGCGCGGAAGGATGCGATGTTCGCTAGCGACGCCCGCGTAAGCGTCTCCTCAAGGCTAGCGTCCATGGCGCGAGCGGCCTATTGCATGAGCGAAGCTCTGCAAGCTCGCTAAAGGGAGGCAACGATTGTAAGAACAAAGGCTGCCCCACGTTGTGGCGCCAGATATGTGTGCCTTACCTCTGTAATGCAGTGCAGCCTGCCAAGGTGCCCACCATGGGTTCGAGCGAGCCAAGCCGTAAACGGCCGCGGCGGCCCTCGCCACGCGTGCACAGTCACTCCGCGAAGACGAAGTAGCTCCTCAGAACGTGGTTTTATTCCGGGTAATCCACGGTACAGCAACCAGCCCTGGTCTTACACTCCTAGCCCTGGGGCAGAGAGGGGGGAACCCGCCGACCGTACGCTTCAAGCCACAGAGCCCGACGCGCAGGGGGGGTAATCGGCAGCTGTTGTTCCAGTGGCGTAAGCCACCGAAACGCTGCGGGTGATGGGCCCGGCAATGACCGGAACCGACCACCAGACTGACTGAGAAGTCCAACTCCCGGTACGTTCGCCGACCTCACGGAAGTGAGAGAACGGCGGTCGCTCAGGCCGAAGCGAGGCGAGCAGCGTGCAAGCACAAAGTACCTGTCGGAGTCGGCACCCAGCCAATCTCTCCCGGGTCCGACCGAAGCGCGCGCCCGCCGCCGCGAGCCCTTCGGCGGGGCCACTACGTCACGCCCCACGTGGCCCACGGGCCGGCGCGCATTGGTCAGCCCGTACCCCCTTGCAGGGAGAGGGCGCGAGGGGCTATCCTCGCCCCTCGGGGAGAGGGGATCGCGGGCTACGTGCTCGCGTAATTGGGAGTAGCCCCAATTAAGATCCCCACAATGCAAGTACATTTTCCTACACTCTTCAAAACAATGTCATCGCAGAAGTTCTAAAATAAATGTACCTTGGGGTTACCCTGTCTTCCAAACTCAATTAGTCCAATCATGTATCTGATATATGCATATTGTCGCTTCGTAAGCTCTGGAGTCTAAGGCGCAGGCTCAAAAATGCTCCAGCAAACGCTAAACTAATGGAGTGCGATGCATGTGTTCGAGAGAAATTAGAATATGCTTCAGTGTTTTGGGTCCGTTTACTAAAAAAGACATTTCTCAGTCATAGAAGCTGGAGAGAATAGCCATCCGATTTTTGTACGGGAAAATACAGTAGGCATGACTCACCATCTCTTCTGATGAAACAAAATAACATTCAAACGTTACATGATCCCAGACGGGTCAGTGGGCTGATATTTCTGCATGATTGCTTGTCAGGCAATATAAATATACATCTCCCTGTCTGCGTTAAACCACGTGTAACTACGGCTACCAGGAACACTCATGAATTCTTACTGACACCTATTTTCAGTCAAACAGGTGCCTTCAAAAGTAGGCTGGAATTCTCTACCTCTTGATGTTTTAAAAGCAAAAGATTTTGCAAAAGCGGCGCAGTGTCACCTTTTTTCTTGGTAATGTGTTCTGTCGTGTTCCTAATGTAATGTGTGTATAAGATGCAGTGTTCCATTAAGTTTTTCTGATAACATTTATTGCCTATGTTTTCTTTCGTACTCATCTCATTCCTATGTTTTTTATAGCCCCTCCTGCTTCGGTCAAAGTTTTGACCTACAGTACCAGTAAATAATTAAAATATATAAATAATAAGCTACAATGTGTGCTTGAGAGAAGCAGCTACTTCCTAGCCGGAAGGCCTACCATAAACACATTCCAATGCATTTTGTTAGAGCTTTCATTTCTTACCATAGCTTTCTAGACATGTCTACCATGCGAAGGAGTTACATAGCTCGTTGTAGAAGTCACGTAAAACCATTGCGGCGCTGTTAAGAATTTTTTTCCAATTTTTGCTGCGTCTGTACAGCCAAAAGCAACAGAGTGTGCTCAAAAAGTAGTGACATGACACTCTGAATGACTGAAGTGAAACCATTGTGATATGCCACATCGTGGTTTTCTATTATTATTGAAGCTGTATAAGAAGCATCAGTGCATGCTTAAAAACTACACAGTACTCTGAAGGGGTGCCATAACCCATTTCTACCTGCTACAGAAGTGTTTACAATTATTACTGCAGCTCTTCAACCTGAACCACTTTCAGTCACTGTTTGAATGTTCTCCAACTGTTAAGTAATTGTCCCAGTTGTTCGAACAATAAAAACATCTTAAAGTTGGAAGCGGTATTAATCTAAGTAAATATATGCTCGATGGGAAGACGCTCAAACATACACCCCTCTCTGTAAAATGACAACGGTCTATCATGTCTGAAACGCTGAAAATCTGAAGGTCTGCCAATACCATTGTAATGCTTTTGTTGAAACGTGAACGTAACACTAAGCACATTCATCACTACACAAACAACAAAATGCAGTCATAAGCTACGGTCATCCCTGTGAAACACAGCTGCAATGGACAAATTTTTATAACTCAGAGGCCATCACACGGACTTTGCAGAACGATAAAGGGAATATAAACTGTTGGTTCATTCCTTCGAAATGCATTCAGCTATTCAAAAACAACTTTAATAGCTGGCGACACTTCTCAGAGATTCCAATTCTGCAGTCAAAAGACAAGGCAATTGGACCTTGAGTCCATGCATAGCCGATTTTCCTGATTCTCTTTTGTTAAGCGATGGGAACATACGTACCATAAGCTTAGCAGGCATAATAAAGCGCTGCGTGCATGTGTATTTTTGGCAATGTGTGAAAAAATACGTGGTCATGTCCCGGGGCCACACACTTACGGCTTTCTTGAATGGCGGGGTTTGAAGTCCAGCAATTATACAGTTCCGGTGTTGATTTCCCCTCTTATACCTTTGAAAAATGCTACTGATGATTACGACCAATCAGAGTCCATGACTGTCAAAAAACGAAACACCATCACATTTTATTATCTTAGCAATACTCGCACTCGTTCACACTTTTCGATGTGCGATAATAGGCCCATTAGCATAAAAATGCCGTCATAGGCACCCGTCTCTCGCAGGAAAAGAGGTTCATACTGTTCTTTTTTAAAGCTACCCAGTGCACGAACTTTTGATTCTTCGCAAGTATCTACAGTAATGTTGTTATCATACCTGTTTAGCCAAAAAAAAAAGGGACACGCCACATCCTTGCTCCGTCCGTACCCCGACAAGCCAGAGCAACGCGAATCAGTAAGGAAACATTCCTTACGTTGTAAGATTTGACAATCGACTTAATAACGCGTAAAACTGTGCGAGCAGCCGTTTCCGACCACAAAACCGCCACACACGTTTGCACAATCCGCGTCGTGCCAGACGGACACCAGGTATAGCCTGCGCTCAACATCGGGTGCTGCCTACGTTCAAAGAGAGAAACGAGAACGCTTGCATCTTGTCACGGCTACTGCCGTCAACGAAAACAAATCGCATTAGTTCCCCAAAGAGGTTGCGTTATAGCGACATAATTTCTGCAATCACACCAGCAACAGATGCTGCCTCGACGCTTCGACGTTCTCAGATCAAGTTCGGTGACGACATTTCGCATAGAAACAGTCCCCCACGATTTCCTCAGGTAAACCATGCCGCGGCAAGAAATACACGGGACAGACGACGATAACCTGCTTCTTGATGCACTGCAGCGCATTCGTAACACAAATCGCATAAAAAGCTTTTTGTTTTTGGTGACCTCGTAGTCGCTGGACGACGCTGCAGCGGCAGGTATGCGAGCACCGCCATATTGGAAGTAGTTCTCTCAGACGTACGTCGCAAGCGTCACACAAACGGCGAGACGCCACTGGTTGCGGATTAACACAAAATTCCTATCATGTTGCAAAAGCCAATAAAGAGTTAAGCTGTCATCAACTATAGTTAGACAACCTATGCGCTGCGGTCGCAACAGGTTCACAACCACTTTCGTTGTTCAGGTATTGTTTGAAAGTACAGGTCTGTTATTTTAAAATAGGCATCAGCGCCTATGTTCAGCTATTGCGTGTAGGGAACTGACTATTAATGGAAAATAGAAAAAAGGGTAATCGCAAGGGTGGAATCAAGTATACAAGGGAATTAAGCGACTACAAAACGATGAACTAATCAAAATTAAATGACCGCACTACCACTCAGGACACTAAAAGCAGATTGTAATATCTGTGCTGTAATCCAACACTGAGCTTAATTCCCCACGAGGAAACAAAATTATCAATCCCCGTAACTAGTAGATAAATGATAAGTGTCATCTCATTGCATCGATGGGTTAGTAATTTAGGCAATAATTTTCATTATTTAGTTCTTGGCTTCCTCCAATATCATTTGCTTAGGCTATTGACCAGGTGTACTAGTGAAATATTGACGCGCACTACGACACAAAAACCGCTCCATAAAAAGAAAACAGGTTAACAACCGTTACCCTGGAATCAAAAGCCTAACTCATAATACCTGCATGCACATGTCTGTTGCTTTATCCAGGCCCCTTCAGATACGACGTCCAAACTACATCGCCTGCTTCTGGCAAGTGCAAGCGTGGTGTCCGCAGTGCTACTGGTGATCGTGCTCATCAAGGTCAGCCAGGATATCGCGGGCCGAGCACCGAACGCGTGCCAAACATTCGCCTGCGCCGACTACTCGAAGCGCCTGCAAGCGTCCATTAACCGGTCGGTGAACCCTTGCGAAAGCTTCACGCGCTTCATGTGCGACGGCTGGCAGCGCCACCACCGTCTGAGCGTGTGGCAAGAGCAGTTTCTTCACGATGTGTTGGACAAGCTCATGCTGTCGCTTAATCGCGTCGAAGTACCCGAGAAGGGACAGACCGACGAGCAGAGGGCGGCCGCTCTGTACCGAAGCTGCCGAGACTTGTTCACGGGCAGTGTCGACCAGCTACCGGTTGTCAAGCAGGCGTTGGCCAACGCTGGTATCGTGTGGCCGCAGTCATCCCGAGGAGCGGACGCCCTTCGAACGCTGCTCTACTGTTCGCTCGAACTGGGCTGGGATATCTTGCTGGACTTCGAAGTCAAAAACACCGGCGGACAGTCCAGCCTTGTTCTGAGGCCTGGCAAGCACCGGAAGTTCCTGCGATCAAGGTACTTTAGTGTGGCACATCCGCGGGTGGAAGAAATATATTACCAGTTTCTGATGACAGCATTCAGGGAAAATGGTTCAGTAGGGGGGGTTTATGAAGTAATGTCTCTTTGCGACAAGCACGCAGTGAAACTGGTAGAGACATCCGACTCCTCATTGGAGAGCACCAGCCTGGCTGAAGCTTCCGCGATTGTGCCTGATATGAATCTTACTGAAGGCCGTTGGGTTGCGGCCCTGGCCGCATTTAATCATAGCCTCACGCAACCTCTTCTGTTTTCGACTCCGAATGGGAACTATTGGGAAACATTGCTGAACGTCTGGAGAGAGGAAGGAGAAGACAACTTCCATTTCATTCTGTCATGCTACACTGTTCAGGTCGCGGCTTTGTACGCGAACAAAGACCTTATCCTGAACTACTTTAACCAGGACGTGGAAAAAGCGAGCGTCTACTACGGAGCATTCTGCATCAGCAGAGCCGCGACGTTCTCTTCGCAGGCGCTCTTTGCGAGATACGAAACCGATTTTCAGGGAAGCGTCGAAGCTACGGCCAAGAAGATCGCGCTATCCGTGAGGACAGCTTTCTTCCACCGCCTTTCAAGCTGGGACCATTTTCACGAAAATATCATCCCGAAACACCACTGGGACTCACTGGAGGCGATGTTCCGAAGCTTCAAACGCAAAAACCGAACGGAAATTGTCGCAAGGCCCTCATGGCCGGACTTGACAAATGACTCCTTTGTCAGCAACTGGCGAAAGTTAGCACACGTGCGGAACAAGTTTCAAGACCACAGGCTGCAAGACGCACTAGCTGACTTGGAGACTTACCTTTTTTTTAGAAGAGGAAAGAGACTTTCAGCTGGTACCGTATGCTTTGTTTTATCCGCTCATTGATACCGGGCTTCCCGCATCAGTCAACTACGGAGGCTTAGGAGCCCATGTGGCTATCGGTGCCAGTATAATGTTTCTTTTCTCCTACTCATCGACTCCGAAAGCGTTCTTGGAAGCGTTCGAGATGTTCCACTGCATGCAAAATGGACCCTTTGCTGGCAACGTTTCCCAAACTGATTACTACGCCTCCAAAACACTCGGTTTTAGAGCTCTTGCAGATGCGTACAAGAACAGCAGTCTTGATACCGAGGAGCCCCTGCCGGGTTTTGAGAGCTACAGTGGACTGCAAATGCTCTTCATGGCGGCGTGTTACATGAGTTGTGACGTCGAACACAGCAAAGATGGGGAATCTGTTTGCAACCTGCCTCTCCAATATGTGCCAGAGTTTGCGGAAGCGTTCAACTGTACTCCAGGAGAACCGCTCAGTCCTTTACAACAGTGCCATCTGTTTTGAGCATTGTTTTTTATTGTCATATTTTTTGCACACCAACCCCACATGATGAAACTACTAACATTTGGCCTTCGTCAAGCACTTCATTTTTCTGTTGAAATTATTGGAATTTCAATGCTGCCCTTTTTTTTCGATGGGCACTATTTGCTGTGCAGCAGAAAATTTCTCTGAGTGCGTATGTGGGAGCGGGTGGGGAGCTGAATTATTGTGGCAAATTGTCTTTATGAGCTCATGTATCCTCTTTCCGTTTATTGTCGTCTATTCGCTTTGAAAATAGCCTCGATTGCTTCTATTTTATGGATAAAAGCGAGTATCAAGTTTGTAGGCTTATGCTTGTATCGAACTCGCCAAAGTTCGGTGCCAATATATTTGTGTGATTGCCCATACCACCAGTATGACCTTTTCGTGTATTCCTCTGGTATGTGCAACGAACAGCCGTTGCACTTTTAGCAAGACACATTGAGCATTGGATTCATTTACGTGGAAGCTGCCTTTGTTTCAGGGTAAAGTTTCTTTGCAGCAATTGTCTTTGGATGATAGTGTAATTGTGGGATTGCTTTCAGTTTGCGGAGCTTGTGACAATTTTAAAAGCGTTGGTCATTGATGAAGTTCGATGCAGCTTTTTTATTGCCTCGGTTGCCGAGAGCCCCACCGGAAGCCATTACGGGAATACTTCACTTCCGTAATGAATTTGGAGATATTAATTTGTCTCTATGTCTGTTCGTTGTATTGTTTGTTGCACAGTAAAACGAACCGTATATATTATGCACACGAGCAGAAAACTGTGTGGGTGTTGAAGCATCAACTATCTGTTGTTGCTCTAGCTAAGCACAGGTTCGTTGTTTGGTTGCTAAAGCAAGCGTATTTTGTAGCGAACAATGTTACGTACCCCCCACCCCAGATTTCGAGTATTTTCTCAGTTATTCAATGCAGAAGCCATTGTGAGGCTGAGCTCATTGCATACCATTGGAGGATTGCATACCATTGGATATCATTGCATACCATTGTGAGGCTGAGCTCATTGCATAACAGGCTGAGCTCATTGCGACGTGTAATGCGTTGTGAATAAACACTTTGCAACGTTTTTTCATTCACTTCTTAACATACTATTCCCTGGTCATTTCTTGCATGGTATCACGTATTGAAACAATATGCCTTCAGCGTTTGAAGCACCAATTATTGGAGCTTCCCGAAGTGCTATTTTTATGTCTCGTAGCACTGCACTGTGTGCAAAACGGGCGTGCGCATAGCATGGTGAAACCTGTGGGACGGCTGGGAGCAGAGGTCTACAGCGAACGAACAGGCAAGCAACAGCTACATCTCCAGTTTATAATGAAAGCACAAGCAGAAAAAGGCTAATTAGCAAAGCTAATAAACGTAATTACTACAATAGTGTACATGCAAGTCATACTCACAAAAAATTACGGAGTGAAAGTTATCTACCTTTACAATCGTCGTCTGTCAGAAGACATGAATACAAAGATCAAAATATTAAAAACCGGAAATTCAGAACCAAACCGCAAAGGTATGCTCAATACAGCGCGGTCACCCAATTACCTAAAAAGAAAAAAAAATGTATTAAAAAGACAGAACGGGCAAACGAAATTTAATATAAAGAACTCACGTGATTAGCTGCACAAAGAAAAAAAAAGCAATCAGATACGTTTTCTTGTCTGTCATGTTCTTCGAAGGCCACTAAGGAAACATTAAAGTTGGTGAATCGAAGGAGGGGTGTGGAAGAATGTTTGCGCATAAGTAGAGAACTATACTAGTTTCTGTACTCTTTCATTTGAAGATGATAGACGAAAAAAAAAGAAAATTGTGATGAATTGGTCGAAGCACCAGTTGCCCTAGGTTACGAGTTTCCCTAGTGCGAGATGGCCTATGACGACGTGCCCTATGTGACGAGTTCACCTATGACGAGTGGGCTGTGACGAGTTCACTTTTGACGAGTTCTCCTAGACCCACATCAAGGTATTCCTGTAGAAATTAGAGAGTTTTAGCAGTCCGTCTGTTCCGTTCGTTACGTTGTTACGGGTTGACCGGGACCGGTCTGCGCGTGCGCGCGCGGAAGGGCAAGGAGGAAGGGCGAGCAGGCGTGGACATGGCGAAGGCAGGCGGCGGAACTAATCCCCCTACCGTGACGAATGCCAAAGTGTACAGACGGGTCCCGGTCAACACGCTAGCTACGTACGCGACGGAACGGATGGACTGCTAAAACTCTCTATTGTTGGTTGCGTAAGCAGGAATATGGTCCTTTGCCTAATGCGCCGACACGGGGACAACTCTCGCAGCACCCCACGAGGCACGCGGCGTCATAGACATGCTGTCGAGGTTTCGCCTGCCAGGACCTCATGGCGACAAAAAGGGGGTGGGCGTAGAAGTGGTCCCTGGAGACGGGGAGTGAAATAATTGAGGGGCTTCCGGGCCGAACAATGGCAAAGCTTCAGGTACCGGCCTTGGCCCGCGGGGGGAAGGTCGAAGCACCGAAATTAGGAACTGTTTCACTCAGCCTTGCCACCGCTCATGGTGTTATTGTATGGAGCGGTGTTTTGTTTTTTCTTGTGGGGTGGGGAAGAAGCGACGGGCTGGGGGTGCCGGAGCGGGCAGTTGAGAGCCTGACGTCGACGAGTGAGGTGGTCGGGCGTTTGGGACGGAGAACCGGCAGGTGACTGGAAGCGTTGCAAGTGAGCTGTGCAACTTTTGCTATCTGTTGTAGCGAAAGGCAGTGTGAGGTTGGAGAATAAACGGCGAAACAGCCTTCCGTCCTGCAACGAGTCCCAGTGTCCCTTTACGGGACTCGTGGAAAGATGGTACGGAAGCTTTAAACAAATGTTGAGGCACGTAATGGATGAACATCAGCGGAGCTGGGATAAGATGGTGCCGTGTCTTCTTTGGGCTTATCGCGAGGTGCCTAACGAGACAACGGGCATGGCACCTTTCGAACTGTTGTATGGACGTCAACACACGGGGCCGAGAAGAGTTGGACGGGAGAGTGGTCGCTTCCCCTCGCTCTTAACCAGCCAGCGGAGAGTTATCTGCTCGAACTGCGCAAACGCCTTGCTGCAGTGGAGGAGATAGCAAAAGGAGCATCCGAGGAAACCAACGGGCGTATGCCACTCTGTACAACTCAAGAGCGAGGCCAAAAAGCTTCCGCTGTGGTGACCTTGTGCTAATGCGGAATGAGGACCGAGCTAAGGGCCAATGCCCATGGAAAGGTGGGAAGGTCGGAAAGGTTGGAAGACCACGCCGGGGGACTTCTTTTTTTTAAACAACAACTTTATTTACACATAAATATACACGTTCTGCAGACGGTTACGCATGGCTCTGGAGTAGCTCTGACAGCGGTTGCGTCGGTTACATGTTTTTAGTGATAAGATGAAAACAAACGTGAATCCTGGAGGAAAAAAGGAAAAGAAACGAAACAAAGAGGGCATTGAAAACTACAACACAGGCTATACACAAACAACGGATGAAGGGATTCTCTGCGTTCTATTAGCTGGCGATAATCACCCATGTACCTATAAGGAGAGGCTGGCCAACTTAGATGCACTGGCCCGTTAAGCGGTCCAATAACATTTTTTTTTATGGGTGAGACGCTTCACTGTCTGCGCCTTTCCTCGTTTGTTTCATAGCGCTTGAGCGCATAAGTGCCTCGGGCGAGTTTCCTTCGCAGTTACAGGTCAGAGTCAGATGTTCCCAACGCGCTAACCGTCTATTGGACTTCCCGCAGAAAGTGTCGCCATGCGGGTTGTGGGTGGAGGGCACACACCACTGCGTCTACCCTCGCTTGCGAGAGGGAGTGAAGTCCGGTGGCTATGACACAGTCACGGAGAGCGGGGTGGTCTGTTTCCACGCACAGGAACTTGAGTCCCAGCCAGGCGGCGTTCCACGATGTTCTGAAGCACCAGTGTATTTCGTGCCAGAAGTACATTACCGTGTTGCAGTCAAGGAAAGCGTGTTCTGCAGTTTCCGGTTTGCCACACAGGAGGCATCATGCGTCCCAGGGTAGGAAGAAGCCCCTCTCCTGCTGACGCGCCATGACAGGCAACACTGCCGCATGGAAACGGAAAAAAAATCTGTGCCGACTAGGATGGGCGATTGCCTGACTCGCTTGAGGACATCGCCTCTACCCTGAGGAACCGGAGGCTGACGGTACATAGGTGGTGGCAATGTCTGCGCTAATAAGCCCCAGTATAACTTTCGCGGCTTCACATTGAGCAGCTGCGCTCGCTGCCTCCCTGTAGAAACCGGTGATGCGGGAGCCATGATCGACAGAATTTGATGTGGCAAGCCACGGCCGCAAATGAAAGGAGCCCAGGCATTGTATGGCCGCTTGAAGGAACGGGTCAACCTGGTAGCGGAAGAAAATGAAGCGCTGGACTATGAGCTTGAGTTCTGCGTTTATCAGTCGAATGCTTCCCCCCTTCCACGCCCCAGAAGAGATTAGTGCGGCGCATGGCCTCGTATTGCGACCGCCAAACAAACACCGCCCACGATTTGTGTAGCCTCTGTATCGAGCCGTCATCGGTGGCGGTAATGCGCGCTGCGTACAGAATCGCTCAATAAGCCACCATGTTGCAGTAAAGAGACCTTGCGTAAATGGATATGTTACGGTTCCTCCAGGGGTAAAGCTTCCATTCGGCCGCGTCAACTTTTGATTTCCACCGAGGGGCCACCGCCTGGCCCACACCGACCTTTACCCCTAGATATGTGTCAATGTGGTCCGACCACCGCATGTTGAAGCACTTGCGCGGATTTTTTTCAAGCACCCCAACTAGGCTCCCTCGGATTTTTCAAGGTGCAGCTCTGCATTGGAGAAACGGCAGAACTGATGTCCCAGCCAGAGTACTTCTCCGGCTTGGGCAGCTGTTGTGCAGACAAAGACAAAGTCGTCGGCATATGCCAACACACGGAGTTCCCGTCCGCCCATAACGAGTGCTTCGATTTTGCTGGACGCAGCAACCATGCGAGACAGTGGCTCCAGGTAAAGAGCAAAAAGTAGTGGAGACATTGGACAGCCTTGGCGGACAGAGTTTTGTACCATGATGGGGGTTCCTACTTGCCCATTAACGATTATGCTCGTCGTGATTTGAGTGTAGCATATCTGGATCCTTCCTAATTCCTTCCTAAGGTCGAGCTGTAGCACAGCCAGTGGTGCTAACCCTAGCTCTGCCGCCTCACAAGCGGTCCTCATCCAGTGCAGGCTGGAATTTATTGTTCGCCCTTTAAAACCGCAAGTCTGGTGTGGGCCTACCACCGTACTAAGGGCTGTTTCGAGCCGATGAGCCAGTATCCAAGCCAGGATTTTGTAGTCCGATGACAAAAGGGAAATGGGGCGGAAATCGGATGTGCTTGGGATTGGACCGGATTGTGGTGTTTTCGGCTGGAGGACCAGGTGGCTATTTCGCATAAAAGGAGGAAGTAGCTTTTTGTGCATTGTGTCCTCGAAAACTGAAGCGAGTACGGGACTAAACCTTTTTGAAAAGCCTGGTAAAATTCTGAGACAATCCCGTCTGGACCTGGGGACTTATTTCTGGGTAGCTGCTTAATTACGGATTCTACCTCCGCTGCAGAGATTGGAGAGTTTATTAATTCTCTCAAATCCTCCGATACCTTTGGGAGCTCGCTAAGAACGTCCTTGGGGACGGGGTCCAATCCTATCTGTAAAATATACAGGCTGGAGGAAAACTCCTCAAAGGTGCTTGCCACTTCCCGCGGTCCCCGCGCGAGCTGCCCGTGGTGTTGAACCTCGGTGATGCTTTTCCGGTAGTGTTATCTCTCTCGAGCGTGCGGAAGATTTTAGAGAGCTGTACAAGGCGAACGCCAAGAAATTGGTATACTAACCGAGGCTCTCCACGAAGGCCGGGTGGACTTTGTTTTGGTCGCATTCCAGAGATTTGAGCTGTGACGTACGCTTGTTTCTTACGCACCGATCTTAGTGCCGATGACAATTTTGCTAGTACTACATGCGATGTAGCCACAGCTCCCTTATTTCAGTCAAAAAAGCTATTGTACATCCCCGTATTCCCCTACGCAAGCCACGGTAGCCACGAACGGAATGGAATGCACCGCTAGAACTCTGGCGTTGATAACGCTTGCTCATCGCGCACTGGACGTGCAGATAAGCCCCATTTTGCCAATACTACAAGCTATATAGCCCGAGCTCACGCACATAACTCACAAAAAGCTTCGGCGGGCCTCGCCGCGAGCTCTCTCCTCGTACCCTCTCCGCCGCCGAACCCCCACCGGCCGCGGGACCTGGGGACGTCGGCACCCAAGAGATGGCGCTAGTGGACATAGAGGAGCGTGCGGTGGCGTGGGAGAAGAGCGCGGCTGGCGGGACTCGGACACGGGAGGCCGGGGTTTTTGGTGGTGCCTTTGTGTGTACCTGGACGGCCGACAGCCAGGTGATGTGAGTAAACAGTTTTCTTGTACTCAACCGCAGTGTGCCTCGTTTCTTGGCATGCCGTAGAGAGCAAGCCCAGAGTTTTCAAACGGGAGGGGGGGGCAGGGTAGCGCCCATCATGGGACATGGTAGCCCCTCCCGATTTGGTTTTTCCGTCCGTTTTCTTGGTGCTAGGAGAGTGCTTTCTTCGCTTTCTTGATATGCGTTCGAAAGACTCAAGTTGAGGACATATTCATCATGATTATAGCCAAGATCCTATTCGGATGACTGCAGGATGAGGGACTCTCGCATTAGGCCTGTTCTGGTCCTGCGCTTCCCGAGTCTATTCATTGCACCCAATATTGCTGTTGTATCCCTTCACCGTGAGTATGACCTTTCCCTTCTTCTAGACCCGTCTATGCACGTCCATTCTGTTACCCTGCTGGTCCACCCTTTTTTGAGTTCATCTCATGGTCAAAATTGCGAGGCTAAGAACTGCCTCATATGCGGTTCTGATGACGGTGTTCCTTGCACTTCCTTCGGTGCGGGTAAGTTTGTGGTACGGTAGGCGCTGAAATATTGAGGTCGTGATCAGTGGTTGCATGAGTATTATCATTCCTTTTTCTCTTTTTCCGGGTATGTTATCAGTTTGGCGTGTTGTTTGCGGGCAATTGATTAAAATTTTACTTTTGGTGATCGTGAGTTTGGCCCAACCACTTGTCTCTAGAGCAATGCCTAGGTGGTTCAGTGGTTACGGGGTTGAGCTACTGATCCCAAGGACGCGGCTTCAACTCCATGCCGCGGCGGCCGTTTTCCTAATGGAAGCAGAAAAGAACAACGCCAGTGTGTCGCGAATTCGGCGCACGCTAAAGATCCTAAAGGGGTATCAATTCTTCCTGATACATCCGCTACAGCATGCCTCGTAGCCCACGTGTAGCTACGGGGCATGAATTACCGGAAATTTGTATTCTTTATCTTCTGGTGTAAACACGCTTTGCAGTTATGACGCATGTTGCGGACACGGCTGGCTACGGTATCTGCCGGGCATGCTACCACCGACTGGCCATAGAACAAACTTTAGCGCGCAGGCACTGCACCTTCCAAAAACGCGTGTCCTTTCCTTCGTATCCGACGTTTTATCTTTTTCCTCCTTTCCAAACATGTGTTACCATTGCGCCCCATTAAATATCCAGCGGATCCCTGGAATCTTGCTGCCTCAGTCGTAGCATCCGGGTGGCAGTGTTGACGTATTTTCGTGGACCCCTGATGAGCACGCTCATAGCGAACGGCTAGGAGCCACAGGGAAATCGAAAAATAAGCCTAATTATGCTGTCGTGTTAAAAGTCCATGTGCCCTACAGCGAAACCGTTTGGCTGATTTTTTACGGTTATAAATGTTTAGAACAGGTAGAAATAACAGAATGGAATACTGCCTTTGTGTGCGCGCGTGAATGGCGTCGCCACAACACGACCAAGCTGGACATTGCACCGCACGAGCAGCCAATTAAGCGAATATAATCTGACGTCGATTCGGAACGCATGTACCTGCTCACTCTAACAAATTTTGAGGCAATATTTAGTCATTCACTGACATATTTTACACTCCCATATGTGGCAAGACATGTCGTCACTTCGAACGGGCGTTGACAGGGTCTTTGTCCTTTTCCCTGATCTTCAGTCGTGGGGTGGAAACGTAAAAGTCCTGTCTCATTCCTTTCGTCAGTTTTTCCAGCCTTGAGCAGAGTTCAGGATCAATAAGCAGAATGATAAAAAATTCGGCGCAAACAAAACGCAGAAATTCAGAAGACACCGTCGCAAAGCGATGCCGTGGCGCAGAATATCGCAGTAGCAGACGTGCGCATCCGGATGTTCTTGCAGAAGACACCGAGAAGCGAGGCAGCATGGGCAGTCACGCTCACGCGGGGTGGGGAGATGGGCTAACCGAGGGAGAATCGCGGCGCGGCGTAAATGCGGTGTTTTGATTTGCAATAACTTCAGGGAATACTCATTGCTATAACAAAATTCTTCACGGAGGTGATTACTAGAATAATTGTTTTACCTAAAAATGTGAACACCCATGTATCGGCAAAACCTCTTTCAGTGCCCGTTAAATCTACCGCATCCCGCAATATCAGGCAGATATGGCTGTGCGAAATGTACGGAAAATATCCGTCCAGGCCTGAACAAGTATATTTTAACTGTATTTTTAACGTATACGATGTTATCGTGCTTGCATGTGGGCGTGTGCGCACGTCCGTACGTGCATGTGTGTGTATGTGCGTGCGTGTTCGAACTTCTGAGTGGGTGTTCTACCGTGCGCCTGCTGCATGCGCGCGCGTGTGTGCGTGTGCGAGTGTGTGTGTTAAATAAGGAGAGAGAGACTTTATTCGTCATCCTTGCTGAGCGTAACCAAGATCGCGTTTGAATAAATGAAAAGAGAAAGAAGAAACTTTATTTAAGAGGCGTTCATTGCGAACTCCACACGGGACGGAGGTGGTTCCTTGTTCACTGGAATGAAAACGACCAGGCCGAGGAAACATGTTATGTCGGCGCACCTGCAGAAAAGATGGAAACCGACTAGCACTAGCTCGTCCCAGTAATGAGTTTTTACACTCCTTACTGACTTTTTATAAGGCAGAAAAGCCCTACTGAAAATTGCTGTGTCATTCCTCAGCCTCTATGATTTGGTTTACACCTACAAATGTCATACGAGGTATAAACCACGATTTATTTCTGGGTGAAACGATTATGGCACCGTTCTCTGTAGCTTGAACCGACCACGGTACTGGTACCGTACTGAACAGCTCACGTTTCGCTCAATAAACCTCCATACTGTTTAGAACACTGGTTTAAGAACAGCTTGCGCCTGCACAAACCGTATATAATTAGTAACCCAGCCTATATTTTGCGCCCCATAGACTATGTCGGCCGAAATATCGTGCCATGACAACGTAAAGTGATGTGATGCAATACTTTCGAGCGTTTGGCAAACTTACAAAAGCTGTTTTAGAGTCTTCTTGCATGCGATTACCGAGAATTGTAATACCTTCTCCCAAAGCCGACAACAGCGAAGCCGGAAATTAGTTTTCGTTTGCATTTTCACTGTTCTCTGTTATTAGCAGGTGGCTGTTTTTTTTCGGATGATTGCTTGATACAGATACTGACGCCTAGCTTCGACTCTTCGCGCTCCGCAAAGGACCGGTGTCGCAACGAATGGGGCAACGCTGGCAATGTTTGTTCCGGAGCGGTATCAAAAACTGTACTTTAAGATGACGCTTTCAGCTCGTGCAGTGCATGCTCAAATGGGGTCCGTAGACCCCGGGCTCCGCGAAGCCCTTTTTGAGGTCCGCGAGCACCTCGCCCGCAATTTTTTTTAAACTCGCACGTCCTTAGCGAAGTCCGGCTGTAACTCATCCACAACTGGTGTAAGCACGATTTCCAATAGCGGCTTACCGTCCCTGCATTTGCCAGCGGTCGTGCAGCTACAGATACACGGAAGTCGGACATTCGGTGGCGGTAAATATTCGGGCGTCTCGCGGTAATGCGGTTACTGTGAAACAGAGCATAATGGCGTGCGACAGAAATATCCGCAAACATGGGGGGTTTTAACAACGTTACTACCTTACAGCAGCCCTTTTTTGCATTTTAAATGCAGAGCATTTCTTTAACTCACGATGTGATGCGTCCGTAACTCGGCGTCCGCAGCCAGCCAGCAGGTGCGCCCCTCCCCCGCTCCTCCTCACTCTCAACAACAGGTGCGGGCGCGCATGCGCGTGCTCCGGCGCTGAAAGAGGCGTTGCAGCAGCAGGTGCTACCTCCTCTCCCTCTACTGCGCGCGCTACGAATATACTCGTTGCCCGAGCGAAGGATCCGCGGCCCGACGTTGACGTTTGGCCACGGCTTCTCGTGCAAAAGGTTCGGCGTCGGCAGCGCGCCGTCTCGCCGCCTTGTCTTCTGCCGCCGTCGATGAAGAGGATGGCACGATGTCTTGAACTGGTACTGCAACGCTGACGTTGGCTCGCGTCGCGGTCGGTACTGGTTGAAGGTGTTGCTTCCATCGCTTATGAACTTCGACGATGGCGCACTGCCCTCCCGAGAGGGATAATAAGAAAGAAAAGAAAAGAAAGAAAAGAATAATAATACAGATCCAACCGATTGCCCCGCAGAGAGGGTGGGGTGCAAACGATGGCAATAAATAACACGTTACGTACTAACGTCTCTCGTCTCTCTCTCTCTCTCTCTCTCTCTCTCTCTCTCTCTCTCTCTCTCTCTCTCTCTCTCTCTCTCTCTCTCTCTCTCTCTCTCTCTCGTCTCGCAACCCAACTACCCAACCCCTACGACAACTACCACAACCTACGCCACGTGACCACCCCCAATGCTCTGCATTTACTCGTGTCCCTCGCGCGGGGGCATGCGACGGAGGTTTTTTTTTTTTTGAAAACGAGCATGTAAACCGGTGGGCCATCAGGGTAACAGAATAAGTGGCAGCCGAGAGACCGGACTCGAAGTAGTCGTAGACGATTCACTCAATGTAGGGACGAAATCACAAAATGGGGAGGAAAAAGGTGGATCAGGGCATTGACTGGCTGGAGGAATGTGGGGGAAGCCATGTCCTGCGGTGAACGCTAATGGTCTGACTCTGATGGTGGTGGTAACGAAGACGAAGGTTCCTTTACCAAACTCATAGCGAGTGATGAGAATAAACTGCTGGTAGGCATTCCAAATGGTATCGCGTTTGGGAACAAATGAACAACCCCTTGAGGTGGATAATCTTCACGCAATGGCATCAAGAACTATACGCTTCGTACAGAATGAGCAACCCTATAGAAGGGATCTCGGCCTTATTGTTTGTACTTAATGTCCTACTGTGTGTGACCAGTGTCATATTGAATATGAATAGTGCCTGTGAACCTTTCATTACGCAGCTGCACATATGTCACAGTGACAGCTTTGCGGCCATTAGTTTTATCCCTAGTTGAAAAGATAAAGTGCGAAACGCTTTCACGCTACCAAAACAGTTCCGATGTAACAGATTCTTCCCGGCGTGCAGCGTACAAACGAGTTATTCGGACAGTGTTCTGGTTCTGTTAACTTCTTCCCCCTCAAATGAACTTTTTGTTTACTCCTCTGAAGCCCTTACACCTGGAGTTTACTTTAAAACCATTACATTTCAGTGTGTTTTCTGTTCTTATGAATTCATTCGAAAGGTTACAGAATCCTAAATGTACTCTATCATGTGATTTCGATAGGTTTTGCGTAGTGCTCTCGTGTTTGCACGTATATAATAGGAAACGCGTCTTCACACGTCGAGGCTGTCCGCTTGGCAAAAGGCGCTCAACATGAGCTCTCTCACGAAATCGGGCAGCGGAGGAAAACTCCTTGTCTATCTAGGCTTTCCAAAGAAAGACTTGCGCTTGTTGCTTCTCCAAGATGAATTTGTTGTAGGAAAGGTAGAGCGGCAAAATAAGGAGTCAACATTTGTTGGGGTTTACGGCTAGATTTTTCCTCCGAAATTCCGTAGGCTCGAAGCCACCATTTTCTTAGTGAACTCCACAAGAGCGGGAAGTTTTCAAGAAGTTCGGAACAAATGTAAACAAAAACAAGCTTCTTGCTGCGAGTTATGGGGAACAAAATAACTATATCATCTAACTGGTGCCTATAGTACGGATTCTTGGGCAAGCTGGTGTGGCAATCTTGACGAATTCATAGCGCAAAAAGAACGAGGACAGAGAGAGAACACACAACACAGCGCTACACAACAACACAACATAGCGCTGTGTTGTGTGTTCTCTCTCTGTCCTCGTTCTTTTTGCGCTATGAATTAGTCAAGATGGTGCCTATAATATAGCTCAAAGGAGCCATGAAGACAAAACACAACTTTGGTTTATTAAAAAGTTTGCCTCGTTAGAATAATTCTGGCACCACTTTTAGCATAAACTTCGCTCAAATAAGCTGCTTATTTACGATAAATACAAAAGGCCATCCGATCCACTCGCTCATTTCCCGCAACAGAACCTATGATATCATACCAGCCACCTCTGCGGTATGCGGAGGCCGGCAAAAGCAAACGCAAATTAGGCAGAGCTCATAAGCTTGTCCAACGAGCTATTTGCGGGTAAATGTAGGCCACATTGTTTTTTAAGCAGTAAGAATGGTCGGTTCGACAGTGGAAGTTACGAAAGCTCAAGTAAACA
>NW_027526295.1:203929103-203938063 GCF_048455015.1 Haemaphysalis longicornis | reverse complement strand
CCTGCACAGAACAACGGGGCTTTGGGGTAGTTTTAGACGACAATGACCGATCGACGCAAGCAACGGTGTCTTACGTGACCATATTTGTTGAGCGAGCACTCTCTTTCACGAAACGATTATTTTTTCCACGAATAGAATTAAGCCAGCTTCAACTACGGTCAAAAACAAACCAGAGGCAGAAAATGTCTTGCCATACGGTGGCGCCATTAGGTTAACTAACGGTAAACAAGGCTTCCCAATAGGCTGCAGAGCGGTTGGTTGCTCTGATGTCATTGCAGACCAATAAAACACACGATTTAGCGTGAAAATCAAAATTTTAAATCAGATTGAATAATTTCTCAATGAATAAAACATCGTTTCCATCGGGACAAGCCCTGATGACACTATAAAACACGAAATCTTTCGATTAAAACAAACTTGTATTTTGTTTTCATGAATCATTTAAGACTGCGTAAAAGTAACGAAAAAAAATGTGTTGGATGAGAATTCGTTAATACAATGAATGAACGGTTCTAATTACTTTACTAAATTTGTTATACGGTATAAAAAGCTTGTCCGTGCACCGATTTACTGATACCTGCCGTTATAGGCCCTTTAGGTGGGCTATTATAATTGAGTGCTAGTTCATTGAACTCAGAAGCGCACGACGGGTAGGATATATTGTGAGCATTCTTGATCACACTCCCGGCGGTAGAGAATTCCGGAGGATAACCCCGCGCTTCGTCTTCATCTGTACATAGTCATCAGCAATCGATGAACATTTCTTCCTTTTTTGCCGCCGATTCTCTCATCATCGAAGAAGGCTGCTGGAGGCTCCCCTGCGACGTCTTGGACTGCCACAAACTTTGCCAGTGCTTTTGTCTTTTGGGGGCACGAAGCTAGGCAACTGCCATGGGGATGTTTCTGATCAGGCTTTCTCGGTCCTCTTTATTTTTCTATTTCTCTCTTCAATCTACGTACTAACTTCTTTCTTCGACTAAATTGTTTTGCCTTATCTGGTTCTTTATAATGAAAAAAAAACCTTTTTGGCCGATCCCCCTGAGTGTGTATGCGCCCGTTTACGGGCCACCATGCGGCAGTGTTTCATCATCATCTACGGACATGATCATCATCATCGTGTGTTTGGGGTGCCTGCTGCTAGAACGCCTGAATAAACGCCGTTACTGGCTCTCATCTCTCAATATTAGGATCGCGAGCATGGACTATTCCCAAACGTTCCATTAGACAATGCCGCAGTGACAAATTGCACAGACTAGCGTGGACTGGAGGAAATAATTTTGGTGTTTTTCCTATTCCGCACTATTTTGCGATTGCCATTCTTCATCGTGCCGTGCACAAGCACCTCCAATATCTCCCGTAGAAATAATCTGGGCTTCTGCGCACGCTGGCCTGGAAGGGAATTAAGTTGCCCTCAGAATGAAGTTGCCCTCAGAGAACTCACAATCTGAGCTGGGGCGAGCTTTTCCCCTTACCATGGCACCAGATCTGCTGGGGGCCGGATGACCACGTACAATGAAATTACCACACATTACTTCAACTGTCGCCGTGTACGCACCCCGGGCACTGGCACATACCCAACTCACTATACAGCAAGAACACACACGGCTTCTACTACAGACGAATACATTTCCCGATCCCGCAAAATCCCAGTTGCTTCATCCAGCCATATCATCATCATCATCATAATCATCATCATAATCATCATCATCATCATCATCATCTCTACGCCCACTGCAGGGCAAAGGCGCCTCTCCCATTAATGGCGTATTCATGGCGTATCCAGCCGTGGGGTATCATTAATGGCGTATCCAGCCATATACCGTTAACCCAACTGTGCTGTCGGCCAGGCCATCGGCAACCGAGATGTGGGGATGCCCGAAAGACCCATGTCCAGAAATTACCTCGTCTGAGCAGTCAGAGGAGGCGTTGCGCTGCCCAGACCAGGAGGCTCCAGCTTCGCTGGTTGCTAGGGCGTCTGCGGTCGCCGCGCCGTCAAAACAGCGGCCACCATAGTCGACTAAGTGCAGTGCTCGACATAAATGTGTTTCTTCTTCTTCGTGACACCAACCTTTGTGGGTGTGTATACAGTTAAACCTGGATGTAACGAACCTCTTATGTAACAAATTATTGTATTTAACGAAGTTTTTCAATCCCCTATTGCAAACCCCGTTGAAGCCCATGTTCTTGCGACCTCGATGAGGAGGAAATAACTTTTATTGTTCATAATGAGATGGAGTGCCTTAAGCGCCCGATGGGGTGGCTTACTCTTCACGGGTTCCATATGCTTGTAGGGCTTCCTGGTCCCTCTGGATCAGCCGGAGCTGGTCTTCCAGGGCGGGGCTGGACAGAAAGATGTCCCGTAGCTCGTCAATGGTTGGGTAGTAGGGCGATTTGTTCTCGTATATTTCTGGGTACGTTCTGTCCCGGAGACAGAGGTGTGGAAAGAAGACTGCCTGGATTTTCCTGTACATCGCTTGAGGGGGGGGGGGGGGGGGGGTATCTGTGTAACTGGTAATAGGGTAGCGCTCGGGCCTGTCGATGTAACTAAACGTCGCGGTAGTTACCCTTGATGTAACGAAGTCGGCGAGCTAATAAGTCAGTTTTTTGCCCTTTTACTCAAAAAATGGACCGGAGAAATGAACTTCTTTAGTGAATACTAGTACTATACCGTAAGGAGCCAGCAGCAATGAAAACGTCTCGAATAGCCTAAACACGAAATTCGTCGTCTTGATGATGATGCTGAACGGATGAGCTAGCACCATCCCACGACTAATGTAGCAGTCACTCCTGGTTCTGCTTTTGTAGAGAGACACCACCCAACCTAGCAAAAGTAACTACCCTGCACGTTTTCTTTTTTTCGCCCGCACCGCAAACTACCGTGCGCTTCCACGGGTGAGCGCGATTTTGGTTGGATACTTAAGTTTTGAGGTGCTAGGCCATCCTGTCGGCGTGTAGTCGCGCGTCTCCACTTTCTATCTGTGTTATCGGTTCGTAGGTGATGAGCGTTGCGGCTAGAAAACTAAAAGTTGTGTCTTTTCAAGAAAACGCACAATTTTAAAGGGCATCACCGCTGGCGAGAAAGAAGAATGTTGCCGCCTTGTATAGTACCCGAGTTAGCACAATCTCAACAATCTTGTGTGCGGCAAAGAGCACCAACTTCGCAAAAAGGCACCCTTCTAGCGTACGTTCGGTTCTTGTAAAGTGTTAAGGCATTCAAAAGTGCCAAATGCAAAAGTGATACTTAAATTACGTTTGTTAATACGGTGATAAATAAACCTTGCTTCTTTGTATCGCTGTGTAGTGCCTGAGTTCGTGCAAAAGCAGGAGGCGCAAATCACGCAGTTTTTCAATGTGAAGTAAATCCATGAAGGATGAGTTAACCATTACTATAACGTCTAGCATTTTGGCTTCCCTTCTGCTTCATTCCCGCGAGCCTAATCCCCTCGAAACCGGCATGTAACGAAAACTTGGGTGTAACGCAAAATTGCGAACTGTTGCCAACTTCGTTACATCCAGGTTTAACCGTACTCCTAACACGCCTGTTTGTTGGCTTTAGCACAAGCCAGTCACCCGTTATGACTATCCGAGGAGGAAATTGAGCTATGGTGATGCCCAGCATGTGAGTTTGCTAAAATTACGGGGGAGGCTTAGAACCTTTTAACAATGGGAAGGCGAAAGCCATTTCTATTTGTCTCCTGTTGAACTTTAATTGAGCTTTGCTGCAGCGCTAGTTACATCTTTACCAACCTCATCCGAAGCTCAATCCGCTCGCTCGCCATCGCCAGGAGCCTCCTGCCCGCCCCTTGTAAAGAATGTTGGGCCGGACCGCGTAGAAAGTCACGAGCCTGGACTACTTCCTCGCAAATGCACACACACCAACTGTAATAACTGGATTGATGTACAAAGCGGCAAACTGCACGCGGAAATCACAGGGTGCGGATGATTGCGGACAAAGTCATGAAGGGAGTTGTACGCTCACAGATGGCGATCGCAGGGACTAGATGGTCTAGATGCGACGACTCGCGAGACGCAGTTCCCTGGCTGGCCACGGGGAGGTTACTGGAGTCGTTGTGAAGGTGTCTGGCTGGAAAACCACGTGATGGTGGCCGATGGCTAGCGGCGGGACGGAAGGGCTTAGGCCTGCGCCACGGTGAGGCATCGCTGCCCGCGCTCCACACCACCGGAACACCGCTCACTCCGACGGGCGCAACAGCTTCTTGTCGTCTCGTTGTCGGCCGTCGTCTCCTTGGAAGCTCGGGAGGTGGCTGGAACGGGAGAGCCGGCGACGATCCTCGGGCCTACACCGCGAGGGTGGCCGTATTGGTTGGTTGGTTGGTTGGTTCCTTATGTTATGGCGCGTACCCACGCGGGGGATTGGCCAAGAAGCTGCCTGTAATAATTAGGCTGTGACCCGGTTTATTTTAGACAGAAAAAAAAGAAGTACGAGAAAAAACATCGAGAGTAGAAAAAGAAATCTTTGGATAGAACAGGATTGTCAGGGAAAAAAAAAACTTGCGAATGAAGGCATAGCTATCTAGCAGGGCATCCGGCCTGTCGCCGCAACAAAGGAATGAAAGGCGATCACGACATCTCTGTGGCAATATCCTATGACGGAAGCACCCAGGGAAAGAATAACGGTTAAAGATAAAGGGAGATTCAGCCGATTAAACGTGTATTCAAGGTGCGTGCGTCGCATCGAGGAAAAGCTGCGGCAATTTAAAAGAAAGTGTTCTATTGTTTCAGGGGCCTTGCAGAAAGGGCATTGAGGAGATTGCTGCCTCCGAGAACGAACAGCTTCCCCTTCTTCTTCCTCGTACCTTGCGTCTTTTTCGTCTGCTACAGCCGTGGAGTTAGGTGGATTGGCCTCTGGATTTGTTGCTTGACACCTCATCACACCCCCGTCGGTGTACCGTCACCGCTCGGAGGCTAGTTGGCGGAGCTCCAGGCTGCCCTTCACCAAGGCAAACCATGTTCAGCCCCGGGCCGCGATGGCCTCATCTGGAATGAACATCGTTATCGATGCTACTCTGGACCAACACCGAATTGGCTTCGTCTGTCGTTGCCCAGCGTGACCCGACCACGACGGCTCTGTTGCTGAACATACACTCTCCCCGTTTACCACTGAGGCCGAGTGGCGTGGCATATTTCACTCACTTGGCCATCCTGTATACAATGTCGCTTCCCTACTGCCATCCCGTATTCGTTTTCTTACCGACTTTAAAACTGAGTACAACAAAGCCTTCTCTTCTTTTTTTTTTTTGTTTCTGGTGCCCTAACAGATGAACTGTTCTTCAATACAGATTTTATTCACCCATTCATTCTAAAGGATGAGGATTCACAATAGCCTAGTCCCGAAATGATACTTTTTGGGCCAATCCCCAGCGTATTTGCCACTCTGCGGCAGTAAGCGAACCATCCAATTTGTAGCATTTCATCGACATCGCATCCTATCGGCTACCAACGTGTCGCGCGGCACGCCCTGTGCCTTGAACGTACGCCCTACGCTCGTTGTTACTTCAAAGCTTCGATCCGGGAGCGATAATTATTCGACCAAGCCTTTTTCCTTAGCCCACATGGAGCCTAAACAGGTGTCTCGTCACCTTTACAGTTCCCCACAGCAACATGACGCCACTGCCGACAAGAAGAAGGGGACAACTGACATCAAGAGCAGGAGTCGACCGATGCGACGAAGCCAGGGCAAGCTGAGACCCCATTCCCCGAAAACAGTTAAGCGCCCTTCGTCGCTGAGTCCCGGTTCTCGAATGAGCCCCATGATCGCGACGGCTTCGGGCTCAGTCCATGGGAGCAAACCGACCTCCCCAGAAGGAAGCATCGCCGCCTCTCCGAAGCCGCCTGGCGGTCTCGATAGCACAGGTATTTACTTAGTGGGCTTGATGCATGCTTTATTCACTAAACTACGCGCGCAAACCAACAGTTATGTGAGTAACCCTCGCATCTTTTATACCGTGAGCATTATATTGGGCGTGTCGGGAAAATTTCTGGTGCCGCCGACTCGTGAAGACCGAGCGAAAGAACAGGTGACGACAGAGTGCATATGCAAAGGAGGACGTAAAGTCGTGCCCTGGCTGGCAGCGGCGAAGGACTCTGCAGCGGCATAGGTTGCGGTGGAGCTCCGCTCGCTAAGTCGAGGTGGTACCGGTTGGCTTTCTCTGCTCGCCGCGTCCGTGGCATGCTGTCTCGACGGGTTCTGGGACTCCTGACGCCTTTATATGTTCCGTAAAATGGGCTGTGTACGCAGCGCAGGTAGCTGAAAGTAAGGGAAGGGAATTATAGCAACGAAATGGCGATATGGGTGAATACCAGTAGGAGCGGCAATCAGCCAAAGCCGCTGCTAAAGCGAGCAACATTAGCACTGAGACGCGACGTACGGTCGGCACGGCAGTCGAGGCGTGTCCGAGAAACGTTGTGTCGCGGGCACGGGTCGCAGGCTTCCAAAGCCGCAGCGACGCGTGATCATCGAGCCGAGACTATGTGAACGAGGCTCGCGAGTTGGCGAGAAATACAGGTGCGCCACCACGTTTTGAGCTGGAATTTATCTACGACAAAAATGTAAATATCGCAAAGACAATTTCTCCAGTGCTAATAGTATAATGTAAGCATTGGCAATAAGTGGCTGTGAGTCGACGTTAGCATGCCGGTGAAGAAATGCGAATGAGTAGAGTGCTAGTGGAATTCCTGCTGCGATTAGTGATTTGGTCTCGCTCACAGTGAATTGTGTTACGTTTGTGTACGTAGATCAGGTTACCGTAAACGCCCTTGTTGTCACGCCCCATGGAGTACTCCTAACCGCGCGTGGCCGTTGTCGGTTTCTGCTGAAGGATGGTTTCATGTTTCCGTATACGCACATACCTGATAACTCAACGGCCGCATAGTCTATACGTTTCTTGGAAGTGACGGCCTGTTTACGAAAAGTTGCGTGCTCGGTTGCAGTAATGAGCTTTGCTGTGATCCTAGGCCTGAATTATGATCAAACATACGCGGAACATTTTTATCCCGCATAAATTCCACCTGCTAAAATTGTTTTCAGCCAAGGTTGTAGTACATTTATGGCTATGCAAAGAAGTCTCACAGCACACTAGTTGTATAATATACTATCATGAATATTATTTCATAGATTTCCAGAGCGGCCGTGTCTGATGATTCTAGATATAATGTTTGCGTTAAATAATGACTTGCATTAAATAATAACTCACGCACACACGTCTTTGGGTACAAAGTGAAGAGGAATTCTCAGCAATTGCAAATCCCATGGTCCATAAACGATTCCTCGTGCAGCTGTTAATCAATGATTCGCCCAGCACGATAATTCTCTATATAAGCAACATCGTAAAATGGTGAAGCGCATCGCAGGAAGAGGGGTGGGTGTAGAGGGGAACACTGAATTCGAAGGATTACCATCACATACACAACTCGGTTCAAGAAACGCTTGTACGATTTCATGCGTCGCAAGGAAGTTTCCTTGAAGACTAGCCAAAGACTTCAGCTAGCTTTAAAAACCACACACTTGACCATGTAACGCTTTCACGCCTTCTTGCTTGACTCCAGTCAATATACTACCACTTTGCTAGCCAATTCACCACCTTGTTCCCATCGTTTACCCCATAAGAAGTGCAACAGTTTCGCAAGTTAAGGGAAAGTCAGACTTAGCAAATACACTACGGTGCGCAGGGCAGCCGGCCGGAAATGAAAGCCTTCCTGTCCCACACCCGGCTAACAACGACAAGTCTTCTGGCGCTACAGCCCGTGAAGTCGCGCGGCCGAGCTCTCCTGGTACCGAAGGAGACGAGGTTGCCCAACGCAACTCCCTGTCATCACCACCGGCTTTTCCCATAGCACACCTGGGCCAGAGCTGCCGCCTGCTCATGTTTGAGTCGCCGCCGGTCGTGCACGCACCCGCCCTCAACCCGCACCCAGCGAGCCCGGTGAGTGTGGGCCTCACGCTCACCGGAGATCTCTATAGTGTCTATTCGCGATTTTTGTTTTCAGTTTTCCTATTTTTGTTGTTAGCATTGCCAATTCTTTTGCTTCAAGGGCAGGGTTCGATTCTGCCCGCGGCAGGTCGTTTTTACGATAAAGGCAAAAAACTGAAGTGCCGGTGCGTCGAGATTTGGCCGCACGTTTGCCTTAGCCCTCCGCATACATATGTACGGAGCACTTTATAGCCCGGGTATTCTTAGGCGCTTGAAACCCCCAACAACGCACGCTGCAGTCAATTTCTTACTTCACAAAGTGCAGGGGCTGGTGGCAGGTTCTTTCTTAAATTATTCTGTGGCGCATCGAATAGGCATGCGAGAACATTGATTTTATTTTTCGGTCTGAAATATTTTTTGTAAATGCGCTCACGCACTCCAGCGAATTTTCCCAAATGAAACCATTGCAGGCGTTGAGAACAATGGATTAGGGCTTAGTTTTTATTCAGGGAATGGGTAGTATTTATTTGTTTTCGGGGAAATCATTACAGCAAAGAAGAACAAGTGTCAGGTGCTGCGGTGGCCACGTCAAGCCGTTAGCACGTTCGAAGAAAGGAAGCACGGCAGCATAAAAGATGAATCAATACGTGTATTACATTGGTTAAGCGCGCGACTACCTTGCGCAAGTAAATTGTTGAACGTTGCGCTCGGGCACACCGCTGTCGCTGCGACCCGACGTGTGAGATTATCGACGCTTGGACGCCAGGCTCGCTGTACGGAGAAGTGTCTTGTTGGTCATGCGCGTAGTGGGCGGCTATCAGCTGCGAAAAAGAGATCTCTGTCTTTCATAAATTGCGATGTTTACAGTGGCGTGTGGAATGGTCAACTTAGGGCCACAAGAACACTGTCTGAATAATTCATTTGTGCGCCGCACGCCAGAAAGAATCTTTTACATCGAAACGGTTTTGGTAGCGTGAAATCGTCTCGCACTTTCTCTTTTCAACGAGCGGTAAAACTAATGGCCGCAAA